>NW_024721459.1:125000-205000 GCF_018991925.1 Homarus americanus | reverse complement strand
GTGATAGTGGTAGTAGTAGTAGGGTGGTGGTGTGGTGGTGGTAGTGGTTGTGGTGATGGTGGTAGTAGTAGGTGGTGTGGTAGTGGTGATAGTGGTAGTAGTAGTAGTGGTGGTAGTTGTTGTGGTGATAGTGGTAGTAGTAGTAGTAGTGGTGGTGGTGGTAGTGGTTGGGGAAAAGTATCACAGGTAAATTAAATTGCCCATCTTACATTAATAAACAACAGGTGTACTGAATTACATCAGGTGAGACGGCCATTTCGCAGGTAAAGACTCATTAGCAGGTTGATTGGGGGTCATTAGTGGGTATGATTGTTATTTTATAGCTATTAAAGGTGTGTGTGTGGTACTTTACTGTGAGTGTCGACTAATTACAGCATCAATGAAGGTAATTAGGAGGAAGAAGACACACTGATTGAGGTTCATATAATGTAATGTTTGTGATTAAATTCATATATATTTTTATGGTCTATCTGGCTCCTGTGTGTGTGTGTGTGTGTGTGTGTGTGTGTGTGTGTGTGTGGGTGTGTGTGTGTGTGTGTGTGTGTGTGTGTGTGTGGGTGTGTGTGTGTGTGTGTGTGAGGATCATCGAGGCTACCATTATCCATGAACATCTACGCTGGACTGGCCATGTTACCTGCATGGACGACAGTAGACTGCCAAAGCAGCTACTTTACAGTCACCTAACGAATAGTAAACGTAACGCCGGCAGGCAACTGAGTGGTATAAGGATAGTCTTAAGACAAACCTGAAAAATAAATCGACCCTCACCTGGGGAGACGATTACCCACACCATAACGCTTGGAGGAGCACCACACGAGAAGGTGTCAATACTTTCGAGTTAGCCCGACTGAAAACCGAGGCAGACAAGCGCCAACGCCGGAAAGACGCTGCCACCGCCCCTCCCGCACTAGATGTAGCCCTCCACGTGTGCAACATCTGTGATCGACTCTGCCGGTCCCGTATCGGCCTCTTTAGTCACCTCAGAACTCACTAACCTAGGTGACATTCTTAATAACTGATAATTATACCAAATAGGAGACACATACATGTATTCATTGTGGAGGCAATGTACTGTGTGATGTTATCCTCGAGTGAAATTAAATTCTTAGTCCTTTGGAATTTTATTATGTGTTAAGGGTGGTTGTATCTAGGAGAGAGAGAGAGAGAGAGAGAGAGAGAGAGAGAGAGAGAGAGAGAGACCTTACTTCCCATTTAACCTTCGAATATTTCCGCCTCCTCTCATAATTTTCCTCTCAGTAAGTCAATAAGTTTAACAGATTACTCAACTCATTTTCATTACAATTACAGCTTTATTTTCATCTCAATTACACTCCATTACACCTATAATTTATTTCCATTACAGATCCATTAACCATCGTAAGTAAATTATAAATAAACTCTACCTCATCAAAATAATATAAATGAAGCGAAAAAATTACGCTTTGTATGATTCGTTTGTTTTCTGTTTGTTGTGGTGTGTTTATGCCCCGCTGCGACTATTAAAGGGGTGAATAGTGGTAAACTTATCTGTCTGACTGTCTTTTATCGTATGTATGACCGTATCTCTGTCTGTATGTGCGTTTCTCTGTTCGTATGTGCGTTTTAACTGGATTTTTTTTTAAGCCCAAACTGTTGCTGAAAAATGGTCCTTAATACGACCTGCTGGAAGGTGTCTATAGGCTGTTGAATTGAGTCGCCAAACTGCTGTTACATGGGCAAATGTGTGTGTGTGTGGGTGTGAGTGTGTGTGTGTCAGGGGGAATGTGTGTGGGAGGGAATGTGTGTGTGTGTGTGTGTGTGTGTGGGGTGTCAGGGGGAATGTGTGTGGGAGGAATGTTGGTGTGTGTGTGTGTGTGTGTGTAAGGCAAGGGAGTGTAATACGTGGGTGTGTGTGTGTGTGTGTGTGTGAGTGTCCATGCATGCAGTTGATGACACCTATTCCAACCAGGGAAATAAAACAACAATGAAAATACACCATAAACAACATTAATATTTGTAAACATAATAAAATATTACAAAATACCAACACATTGCCACACACTCTTCCCGTCAAAAATACCCGCAGCGGCTATAACTGAGGGGGAGGAGGGGGAGATGGGGGGCCACTATCAGGGAAATTACACAAGTCTCCCCTGCAATTCCACTCCTACACCATTCCGTTCTCATAAAAGTGAACTAAAACTCGACTTACACGCGCTGGAATTTGTTTTGATTTGTTTTAATTGTTTTTCTCCTATCTTGACTGTTGTTTAGGTGTATAATGTCAGAATATTTAGTTAAGAATAGTTATTTTTGGTATATTATAAAGATATTCACTTCGCATTAAGATATTGCTTTGTTTTTTTTTTACAATGACTCCTCAGGTTCGGATCGAGAAGAGTTATGAGTCAATGAATGATAATGTTTCGCTATAATGAACACTAAGCTTCAGGTTTTTTACGAATTACGACGTTTTTGCTATACATTATGAAAACTGCAGTGGTTCGAACAATGAATGATTTACTGCTTTAGTGGTTTATGTTTCGAAAGTGGTCAAAGCGATCAACCACTGTATCATTGTTGACGTCGCTCGTAAATCATAGTACAGTAAGCGACCAACCCGACACGACAGCGGCTGTAGGAGTGGTGACAATATATTCTTTACATAATTTAGTGCCAGAAGAACCATTATTTATTATTTTTTTTAGACTCCAATAAGTGAAATAACAAGATAAAGGCAAGGAATGTTTATAAAATCCTCGGTGTCCGTAATCTAAACTAGCCAACAAGTTATTAGTAAAGTTTATGAGGACAATAGTGTTTATTTCAACATCGAGAGAAGATGACTGGCTGTCTTCTGGTTACCTCCAAACACGACTGACTTGGGTGAGTAGGAAAAACTGTTGGTCTTGATTAAGTTGTGTTCGATATAAAAAATTATCTCTGTTTACATAGCCCGACTTTTCACAAACAAGGCGACATAAGTAAGAGCGTTCAGTTTGATTAAGGTTTCGTTTTGTTTCGTTGTATTTAGTTTGTCTATCATGATTAGTGGCTATATTACATGACATTACATTTAATTAGGTCAGGTTAGATTAAGTTAGATTTAATTAGATTGATTCATATTCCCTGTCGGCTTGAACGGGACGACCCCCCCAAAACCATCCATCACATATACTTAGTTGAAGCTCCACCAATCCTGCCATCACCTGTACACATTAAGTCAACGTGTGGCAGCTTCCCGGGTGAACAACAGCACCATACTTTAGTCTCGTGACCCTGAGCTTGGTGACCTGCTGGTGATAATGGCTCTTTGCTGATGTAGAATCTTCCCCAAACTTATGCATCGATAAGGTTGCCGAATAAGATTTGTAGAACGTGTTGGTGGTGAGGATGGTGACGTATGGTTGATGGTGAGATTTTGTGGTTGATGGTGAGGTGTTGTGGTTGATGGTGACGTATACAGGCTGGTGATGGTGAGAAAGGTGATGTATATAGACTAGGAATAGTGACTAACGTATAAAACAAAAGACAGTCTGTCCCTCCAGTGTTATGATGCTCCGTGATCAACTTTATAGCTGGAGTATTGGATTCCTTCACTTATAGTTCTCTGGTTTAGATCGTTTATAGTCTATGCTTCTAGCCCGTTTGGAGGCGTTTATTGTTACGAGCTCACAGGAGATGTAAGGTAGAGAACCCAGCCTTGGCAGATATTCCAGGCAGATATTCCAGGCAGATATTCGAAGCAGATTTTTCCAGGCAGATATTCCAGACAGATATTCCAGGCTAGTGTTCCAGATGTCTCCTTAATTTATGGTGGACGCCTCCTCCTCCTCCTCCTCGTCGTCAACCGCTGCTGTCTGAAGGGTAAACTTAATTTTTCTCCTCCTCTCTGTGATGCTTAATTACTGCCGGTGACACTTGCATCTTTGCCTCTAGTTAAGGCTCGTTCATCGCCGGGAGTCCGTAAGCCAACACGCACTCGTTTTCATGCATCGTTTGTCTGTCAGGAGGCGGAGGTGAAGAGGCTCGTGGTGGTCTCTCTCTCTCTTTCTCTCTTTCACCCATCCATTCTTCCCGCCCTCACCTTCATTTTCTTCCACCATCCCACACACACACCCACACCTCCCCAACACCCCCCCTTCCCCATCACCCCCCTCACCCTCCCTTCCCCATCACCACACCCCATCACCACCCCCCATCACCCTCCCTTCCTCCATCCCTCCCTTCCTCATCCCTTCCTCCTCACCAGCTTCACCTTGACCCTGGTACCCTGAGGATAACAACTCTTCCCTGCCTGGCGGCGTTACAGTCCTACGCTACATTAACTACAGTAAGGCAACGGTGCTCATCAAGGCTCCGAGGAGTTCATGATAATGCTGACTGCTGTAGTGAAACTGTTCGGAGCAGAAGTCGCAAAGTCGCAAAGTCGCCCCAAAGTCCATTCTCTAATTCTGCTGGCTTGGAAATATGATAATAATGACAACTAAATTGGGGATGAAGTAATCAGGTGGTGGTGTAATAACTGTGTGATGTTGGTTTATCCTCGCGCCCCCTCTCTCTGTTTCCAGGACGATAACCAAATTGGTATTGTTTTGAGTGTCTTAAGGTGTGGGTCGTTTTCTTTCTTCCTTCGTGTCTTCCTTCCTTCATTCCTTCCTTCGTTTCTTTCTTCCTTTGTTTTCATTTCTTTTCACCCTCCCTCCACTCCCTCCCTCCTCCTCCTCCCTCCCTCCCTCCTCCCTCCCTCCTCCCTCCCTCTCTCTCCTCTCTTCTCGCGTGTCATTAGCTTGTGTTGGGTCCTATACAAAACAATGAGGCTTACTTCCTCTATAATGACGCTATATAATATACCCTCATTATATACCGTATTCCGTATGTATATTATAGGTCTTCGTCGCACTGGTGTCAGAGGTATATAGTGTCAATCTTGTCTTAGTGTAGTGAAGATGTTTGGATATATACCTTGTGAGTTAACAGGATTTTTTTAGGTATTTAATCTTCCAAACATTTATAGCTTAGGTTAAGTTAGGTTAAGCTATGTTGTATTAGGTTAAGCTAGGTTGTGTTAGGTTAAATTAGGTTGTGTTTGGTTAAGCTTGGTTGTGTTAAATTAAGCTAGGTTAGGTTAGCATTAGGGTAGGTAATCTTAAGGTGAAATAATCTAGGGGTACTAATCTTCAGGTGACTCATGAGATACCCAACAGGTGAGATGAGGGGCTGTGAAGAAATCAATTAGTTGATTGTGAAGGCCTTTGTTCTCTCTCTATTGTTCTCATCAACACCTGACGACTGTAGTGAGATTGAGGGAGGGGTGAGGCATTAGACCACACTATCTCCCACCTACGGATAGAACATTTATCATAATTCACTGTTTTATATCTTTATTTATCCCGTATACCTTAGTTCAATAACGTTTATGTGTTATTTAACTTGTTTTTAGAATAATTTTTGTATTTTATCTTTCTTATAATTGAAAAAAGTTAATATATTGTAATTTATTGATTAGATATGTTTTTTTATATCTGTGGTCCCTTGGGGTAAGATTTCAGTGATCTTAATTGATTATTTTCCTCGTGTATTTATTTTTTATTCGTTTTCTCTCTTGAAATAATGGGTAGAATGGACTAAATAAACCCATCCTTCACTTGTTGACTCCTTATAGGTGTTTGTAGGGTCTTGTGTTGTCGTTTGTGTTTTTTTTGTTTGTTTGTGAATGCGTCAGGTGTTGCAGATGGTGGAGGGAAGGTGTTGTCGTGGCCTACTGTAAGAGCCAGCGCCTTTAACTGTGTACTGGCGAGTCACGTCACAAAACCATTACCCAAACACTCTGGCCCCTGACATCTTAAATCAACGAAACTTACTTTTTTTACGCCTGAGAATATAACACCATTACATTAAGCAGTAATATATTTTGTAATTTTTTTTTTTTACGGAGATCAGTCCACCAGCACAGGTCACTGGCTCACATCGGGGCCTGGGGGGCGAAAATGTAATAATAATTCAGTAAATAAAATTTACAATTAAAATTTTTTTATAATAAATTAATAATAATAATAATAAAAAATAAAGAACAAAACAAAATGAGGAACAATACAATATATGTATGTTGTGTTGTCAATAGTAAGGGAAACAATTGAGACCCTGCAATTGTGTGTAAATGAGGCAGAAAGTCAGATCAGCAACCTGGGACTGGGTCACAATTTTGATGCCATATGGCAGCAGGGTCTACCATTAGACAACACATTATGCTTCCAATATTTTCCCAGGCGGTAGTACCTCCCTGTAATATATTTATCTATGGGCTAATAAATTCCACAAAAACTCGATTCACCTGAAGACTAGGCATCCTAGCTTATTTCACCTGATGATTAAACACCCTAATATTAGTCTAACTTAATCTAACCTCTCCCAGTTAAGACTAGGGTACTGTAATTAATCAACAGGTGAGATACGATTAGGAAGATGGTCTTAAGATAATCTAAAAATTTATCTGCATAAGAGTTGACCATCGTTCCCAACCCATGTGACTATTTATCTTCTGTGTGAATGTTTGATAATCCAAAATACTGTTCGTAGCGTAAAATAACAGAAAGAATATCAATCCATTCTCTGGGGGCTGGGTAGAAGGTTATAGTTGGAGTGTTTGTGTGGGGTGGGAGTAGGGAAGGGGGCGATACTGTTCGTCTTGAGCTGAGAGTACAGTACATTGAGTTTGTGATTGCCTCGATTTTTTTGGGTCTCTCTCCTGCTCCCCTTGCTCTCTCTCCTGGGGTAGACTTTGTTAGTTATTATGGCATTTAGGAAATATTAAAACCATTACCCTTCAGTGGTGTGTGCTGCCTTCACGTTCGATATACAGTACAGAAGTTCACTCTCCCATCATGTTAGCATCCTCTCCAATACAATACACAAAATCCTTTCCAGTACTTAGGTGTAGTGTAATGGGGGATGGAAAACTATTACATTAACCTCACCTAACATACTTTACCCCTCAGGACAAGACCATTACCACATTGTAAAGTTAACTGTCAACTTTGTGATCTGGTCCTGACCCAACGTTATTGATACTCTTTTCATATAAACTGGAGGAGGTAGTCGGTGAGTGTAATGAGGGCGATAGAGGCCGTCCATAGAACTTGGTGTAAAATAAAGAGGGAGGAAGCTTTATCGAATATTAATTGGGGATATGCAGACTTGGGGGGAGGGGGGAACTGCTGCAGACTGATAGTATGGATGGAGGGCAAAAATGGATTGAAGGGGGTGAAATAATAGCTAGGGAAGAGGAAGAGATAGACAATGAGTGAAGAAGGAAAATTGAATAATGAGTAAGATAGATATGGGATGATAATGCATTAGAAGTGATAAATGATAGATGATTAAGAACATGTAAATATTGGAGTACGTATGTGATAGAGAAAATTAGAGAGTGAAACAATGACTAGAAAGACCATGTAGAAGAGATACTTAGAGCATAACAAATAAATCCCAAAGAAGAAAGAGTGAAGGATGATCAGGGAAGAAAATGAAGAAACACAGAAGATACAGAAGATTAATAAACAAGACAAACTAAAAAAAACATAAGTAAAAAAAAACTGTGAGAAGAAGGAATGTTTACACAATTATACAAATAAGTGAAAAATGAATTAAAGTGTGTGTGTGTGTGTGTGTGTGTGTGTGTGCAAGTTCTCAGTAAATCTTCAAGTCTTCAATTACCCTCTTCACTGCCATCTGTTAAAAGTAATGGGATTTGACTTTTATCAAAATCATCATTAACTGTACCTAGTTTCTGGAAAAATCCGTCTGTCCTTGGCCACTGACACAAGGGAAATGAACATAACATCGTGTGTGACTTGGTACCGTGATACACTGGGATCTGTTTGTGGCCGTGATAAAACAGGACGACTCATCATATGTAAACAAATAGGAATTGTTATCGTTAATGTTAAAGTTACTGATTCACTTTGTATACTGTACTGTGTCTGTTGGTTAAGGATAGGGGGTTAGTGTGGTGTTTTGCTAGTAGGTGTATAAGGAGGGAGCAAGTGTTAGGAGTCTTGGGTCACAGTAAGCACTAGATGTACACAGAGAGCTCACACTAGATGCACACAGAGAGCTCACACTAGATGTACACAGAGAGCTCACACTAAACATGCAGTACATTGTGAAAGCAAGATGTCAGGAATTGATATACTCAGGTGAATTGTGGTGCAATACCCATGGTACTTAACAAGCCTGGTAAAGTTTCAGTGTAATTATTGGTTTAAATTTGTTTCAACAACTTTATAATGTATATACAGAGCTGTATTCTACTGTACAGTGTACCTGCTTATATTATGCAGTACCCCAAAATAAGGGAATTATATTAGTCCACCTCAAGTCATCTCGTTTAAGTGACCAGTAAACAAATGTAAAATGAGATTTTCAGTTCTTAATTGCTGCAATGTCCTCAGTGCTCTCCTTTCCAAATTCTCTCAGCTTACAAGAAACATCCCAATTCCTCAAACCTCAGCATACAAGTCACATAATTGCCTCACATATCTTGAAATACATTTTTTCTGTCACAGTTTACCTTTGTGTACTATATCGTTAATTTTTTCTCCCACATTTACGTTGTTCCATAACTGCTTCAGCAGCAAGATAGTACAGTCTGTGCTGAAAGATATATATAACGACTGCTTGGTTAAGAGGTATGAGTAAAAATCTTTTGTCAACTTACATATTTATTAAAATAAATATTTCAAAGGTAAATTGTTTCAACATAATGCGCCCAATTACTGCTCTTTTATGTTTAATGGTGATTGACGGTGAGCGTGTAAAGGTATTTACAAGAAACTCTAAGGGTTTCGGCAACTCATGTTTGTGACAAAAATATCAGTCCGGAAACTGATTACTGTACCTGTATGTAAGAAAACTATACTTGGTAACTGAAAATATGACATACAGTAGGTACTTTAAAATATAAATACTGTAATTATATACAGTATATGTTTTTTCCTTTTGACATCCCATTATAAAAAGAAAGAATAGTTCTCAGGAACATTATCCCCTGGATTCCTACCAGTACATTGATTGACTCATGGACCCCATCAGGTGGCTCACAGGTCACTAGGTCAAGTTCCTATTCGGTCATCTTTTAAAGCTGGCATCTAAGAACGAACTTTCCTTACAATTCACCAAACAAGTCATAAAATAACAGTTGTTGAAACAATGATACAAGAATGATGCCTAATATCCATTAATATAGAATACATAATTGTTTTTGTTTTTTGTTTTTCAGTTCAATTCCCACTATAGTGGTGGGTGGCCAGAACACACACTCGTACACTCCACTCATCATCCACTCGCTACTAACGCTCCTATAAACAACTAGACAACATACATTTACTAAGGGTGCCACAAAAAAAATCTATAACTTCATAAGTAATGAAAATAAATTGCACAATTCTCACGAAAAATCAAATTTATTTACTCGGTAGATAATAGTTAGAGGTGGATATTACTGTGATAAAGTTGTACGGTATTAAGTAAAGTATACTAGTAAAGTACTTAAGGGGGAGAGACATAATCAGCTTTAATATTATCAAACTAAACTTTGTTCTTGCTGTGCTAGTCACTGTCAGACCCTGAGCCTGATTTACCTCCACTCTCACTGCCAGTCCTACTCTTGCTACTACTTCTGCTCCTGCTTCTACTCCTGCTCTTACTCCTACTGGCACTCCTGCTTCGACTCCTGCTCTTACTCCGACTGGCACTCCTGCTTCGACTCCCACTCTTGCTCCTACTGGCACTCCTACTCTTGCTCCTACTGCGACTCCTACTCTTACTCCTACTACGGCTCCTACTCTTGCTGGCACTCCTCCTGGTGCTCTGCCTACTACTACCACGTTCGGTGCCGCTATGTTCACTGCCACTGTCGTCCTTGACACTGTCGTCCTTGTCACTGTCACTTCCACTACCAGTATCATCAGAGTCCCTGAGTGTGTGTTTGGCTCTTTCCAACCTCTTCGCCTTATCTGTTTCAATGTCTGACTCTTCCTCATCAGATGAATAGATTGGAGCACGTTCTGTAATTAATAAAGAGAGAGAGAGAGAGAGTTACCGACACATTTCTCTATTCCAGACACTTTTTGCACCATACTAAATCCAATATTAAAATCAATGAGGCAGTACAATTTTTTGTTTTCCATTAGTTTAAACGAATAGAGTAAGATCCAGTGATGTGTATTAGGCATGAGAGCGTACAAGGCACAGTTTATTCACAGGCAAGGAGAGTCTAGCATGGATCTCACTCCCATACAGTATCTCATTACCTCTAAGAACAAGCTCAGTATCATACCTTTAAAGTTCCCTAGCCATTAATCTATATAGTATTGAAATCACATGAGTCTTCTATCAATAAACATCCATAAGTTCAAATCCAAAGGGTAACATGATAGTTTTCCCAATCCTCTCGGTGAATATTTCGTATCTAAATAATTCTACACAGCTAAATTATTACAAGTACAGCAATATGTAAAAAAAAAATAAATAAACAGTCATGTAATCTGATCTTTCTTCTGCATTTGGGATGTTAATGTCAAATGTCTCCTTTTTAAAAATGAAGATCCCACTTGAAATGTATAGACTAACACTGTTCATTTTAAAACTTAAGACTTTTTTTTAGTTAATACGTAAGAGCTCACATCTGTAAATTCTATTATGTTCTTCTATAAAATCTGATCAATTATTATACAGTACAGTATTATAAAAGACTTTTATTTTGCTTTCCTTCAGTCATCAACACTTTCCGTTTCCCCCAAGATCATGAAAAATTTACCAAGATTGTTACCGTTTAACCTTCAGATAAAACAAGATGAAATGTATTGAGATTAAATTAAATATTTACATAAGCTGTTCTTTTTATCAGTAAACTTTCCAGTAATGTACACTATAACTCTTGAGATTAAATATATTAAGTAGTTATCAGAAACCAGTAATGGCTACTGATGACATACGCCGAGTCTGTAAAGGAGAAAAAATACTCGCCATTTTGCTTCTTCTTAAACTTGTTCTTGATGGCAGCCAGGGATATCCCGCCTTCATCATCGTCCTCGTAGTTGTCCGGCTCGAGATAGTTGGCCGACAGGCCACGATTCGAGGCCTTTTCTCTCACTCGCTTCTGCTTGTTCTCACGCCTCATGGAAGCTCTTAGCCTATCCTCGTCTCTCTGAAATAGCAAAAAGAATTAAAATATACGATTCACATCCATTACTTTTGGTTTAGAGATATATACTGATAAATCCAAGACCTGAAACATCTACTCAAATTACTCAACATCGGTGTATTGAAACAATTTGCAAACATATCTATTTTTTTTTTTTACATTTTATTGGTAGATGAAGTTGACAAAGTTTGTTACTATCACCCGGTGTCAAAACAGCTGTGTCACTGATACTTAAATGAGGTGAGAAAGGAATATCAAGAGCCAATTTTTTTATCAAAGTTCTCCGGTACAAAAAGGATAAATTACGTACTCTTAAACTCTCAACACGAGCGCTCTCTGGATCACGGATGACATTTGATAACACTTTAACCCCGCTAGTTTTCTGTGAGCGGTCAGCGAGGGAGAGCGTCATCTTACGATGGGTAAATGAGTCGGTTGAGTGTGGACGGAAGGTCAGCTTTGTACGAAACACTGCTTGACCCTGCAGACCAGTTCCTTGACGAATGAAGAGATGGTTGTGGTCGCCCTGAAACAAAGACAATCTGAATTATGAACAAACTACAGTATCTCTCAATCATCTCATTATTACTTACCCAAATGATGTATCATTTCTCACATAACCTGCACTTATATATTCATCATCATCATCACCACTATCACCAATTCTTGCAGAAAACAATGAATAACATTATATATATATGACACTTCCTAACAACCAGATCCCTAATATAACTAGCAAACCATTATTTACTTTTAGGCATTTCTTACAACCTTTTCTTCACACATAGATCAGACTGGATAGGATAGGATCAAAAGCAACACCAACTCTCCCTTATTCTCTACTGTTCAATATTCCAAGTTGCTTCCCATAGGAAACAACTTACTGATTTTCACTGAGCTGATAACATACTTTACAGTAATAATGCCCCCCCCCCTCCTACACACTTATACTAACCTGCAGGGGTTGTTCATATACATCAAAGATTTCATTGCCAAGGTGAAGGGACATGGAGCCATCAGACCACCGCACCAACTTGGAATTACTCTCCTTTACCGCATTCCCCTCCTTGTCAAACACAGTCCTCCATCTCATTGTATTTTCAACCTTCAACTTCAACCTGTAGAAAATCAATGAAATTTATCGGTATTTATCAACTTATAACCAAAATCTCAAACCAACATTCCATACATCTGTTCATTCTCTTATGATCCTATGTCTATAAATATATGAGCCTGCTATACATATGAAATACTTTGTTTTATATGTCACGTAACCATGGTGGAGGAGCACTGCTATTTATGGTTGTATAACTTGACAGAACTTGTGGTCTAAGAAGTTCAAATGATGTGGCTTCACCTTAAAACTGAAGGCCATAATACAGTACATCCGGTATAAGGTTCGAGGTAGTCAATTCCCGGTAGATAAAAATATAGGGTCTTTATGTCTCAACGTGACTGAAATTTTCAAAATTTTGGTCACTCCAGGGAAGTCCGGATAGGTCACAGATGACATTGAGCACACATTCTTTAGCTCCTTCAACTACAGGGACCCACCTTTTGATATCTTATTTGGCTAATACAAGAATTTTATTCAACTCAAAGGGGGACCCACACACAAGGGATTAAGTAGCCTCATTTTACGCACGAGATAAAAATAACGGAAAGATTAAATGCAATCTATAGTCTAACAATTCAGGGACCTCACCTTGCCCGACCTTCTTCATCCAGTGTTTCCTCCTCATCAATTTCATCTTCATACAGCTCTGGGTCAAATGGTCTGGTCTCAACAGAGAGGAAGTTAGGTAGCTTAACAAAGTGTATGTCCCTGCCTAAGTCCGTGTTAATTTTAGGAATCTCCGCCTCAATTCTGGTCTCTGGTGGAGGCCCCTCATCTTCTTTGTCCTCATCCTGCAAATCATTATAATGCCATTAATTTCTAAGCCATTACAATATACCACAACAAAGGCCAAGATGAAAACCCGGAAAGACTATTATGGAAAGCCGGAATGTTTAAAATATTAAGTAACGGCATTATTATGTTTGATAAAGAGCCTATGGACAAACCCCAAGTGCTATCAATATTTATGAAATTGCTAAAAGTTACAGTCTGATACATATAAAAGAAAAAGATCCATATTTCAAAGAAGTTTACAAATTAATAGACTTCATTAGTACAATGGCGACATGATCAAAATGGCTGACAAATAAATAGTTTAAAATATCATAGTTTTTGTTTATTAGAGATGACGCTAATACTTTAAATCATTTGCATTTTCTTACATCGGGCACTATTAGCCTCGGAGATCCTTGACGCGAGCGAGATCGAGACCGAGACCTCGAGCGAGAGCGAGAACGAGACCTGGAACGCGAACGTGAGCGAGAGCGCGATCGTCGACGCTCGCTATCATTCCGCTTGTCTTGTTCGTCGTCACTGATGTCGTCGGCATCACCAAACAGGTCTTCTGCATTAACATCTACAACAGAAAATAATAATTATATCCCCATGTTTCTTTACCACCATGACTATTGAAAGCCTTTTCCTGCTTGTGTTGTGAGGTGGCCAGAATCAGCCAATCACTCTCATTTCTACCATAATGTTGCTATTTTATATAAATTCCAGTGACTACTGAAGCTATAACAAACAGTATAGTCATAATTCCTATATATAATACAAGTACTCTCTACATAATGTGTCCCTTGTAAATCAGTTACCCTCACCATCCATGTTTTCGTCGTCTGATCTGGCTCTCTTTGGGGCGTCGTCGTTTGAATCATCGCTCATCGTCACGTGTTTACGTTTCCTGAAAGAAAAACGCTTGATGTAACTCTAAGAAACGAAAAAATTAACAAAAACACTGAAGTAATGAATGACTTTCTTGTTTGGGGATAAAAATAAATAAACATATACTGCTGAGAGATGTCCACTTTAGAAGACAAAATCACACATCTGACCCCTGTCCTGACCTTGAAATGTGGGGTCACCAATAAAAACATCTGTCCTCCAAACACGCTAAGGAAAGCTAGATTAAACATAACATCATTTGTCTGTAGGAAAAAAGCCACAAAGCCAATTAAATAAAAATAGTACACCACTGCCACCTGTCCTCAACACCCATAACTACTTACACCTATTGACAATTACTCGAGACACTGAATTAATTAGACACCGGCGGAAAATATCATCTCACTACGCACCTTCCAACTTCCACATCACTGTCCTCGTCCGACTGCTTCCTTGCGTCACTGCCACCTGTAATGAATTCATAGATCAATAAAACATAATACTACTTAACACAGCCTATACCAATGACTCACTAAGCTGGCAGGACACACGAGGGGTTACAAAGGTTGAGGAGAATAAGAAATAGAAAAAATCAGATATAGGTAGGGATAGAAGAAAGGGTATGACAGAGAGGTACCTAGGGTTAACCAGAAAAGGCATGGACACACTTAAGAGGATAGGAAGTGATAGGTAGAATAGAAAGGAAGGGACGGGGAGACAGAGGTGATGCGGTAAACTAGTTACTAATACATAGGGATGAACAATAAGAATGCAGTAGAGAGCACGTGTAGTAATAATATCCTGGTGATGCATGGTGTGTCAAATTGTAGTGGCAAGTGGTGTTTCAAATCGTGGTGTCAGGCAGTGTTTCAAATTGTGATGTCAAGTAATGTCAAATCATGGTGTCGAGGGGTCAGTGAGAGGATGAGAAGTAAAAGGAGAGCCTCATTTAGGTCCTGGTTCCAACTGCCCAACCTCAGCAGAAAATGGCTCGTAATGAAATCTCTCTCATTACACATGTCTAAGATTCATGCAACTTAAGAATTCTTTTTATTTCCAGTGGTCAGAACACAGAGTAAATACTGTGTAGACTCTTTTGGTTCTGCTCATCCTGTAATAAAATAATCAAAATATAATTCTTGATGAGGTCGTCTTACATAACATAAAATATAGAGATGTGAATGAAAAAAAAATGTCCTCCACAAATCCAAAACCGAAGAAAAATTATAAACACAAGCTAAATCTTACCAAACACAGAAAATTCAAACAAAAAATCTATGGATGTATATGACAAAGCCTAAACTCATCTATTTTAACCAAAGCAGGTATTTATTACCTTTCTTGGCTTCATTATCGCTGCCTAGAGGTGATCTTGATCGTGACCGAGACCCAGACTTTCTGCTCCCCATTGGTGACCTCTTCCCTTGACTACCTTCTGGAGATGCCCTACTGGCACCCCGAGATAATGCTGGACTCCTGCTGCCTCTCCTCGAGTCAGGTGATTTGGTTCCTCTAGAGGGATCGGGCGACCTTGGAGACCTGCTCCCGGTCCTTGATCTGATGGGTGACCTGCTGCCAGTTCTTGATCTTGGTGGGGATGCAGCAGGAGATCTACTGCCTCTCCTGGAATCTTGTGGTGTCCTACTTCTACCTCTGGAATCAGCAGGTGATCTGCTCCCAGCTCTTGAACCCAGAGGTGTTGCGCTGTCCATCTTAGACCTAGAGGGTGACCTGCTACCTCTTCGAGACATTACAGGAGTAAGACTACCAGCTGTTGATCCAAGCGGTGTTCTACTAGCAGGGGATCCAGACCTACTTCTTTGTGGGGTCATTGATCTGTCTCTCAGTGGAGTGATGGATCTGTCTCTCCGTGGAGTGATGGATCTGTCTCTCCGTGGAGTGATGGATCTGCTCCTTTGTGGAGTAACAGATCTGCTTCTCAGTGGAGTAATGGATCTGCTCCTGGGATGTGAGCCAGACACACTCATCTGGCTTCTTGGTGAACCACTCCTACTACGCTGACTGCCTGTTGGTGATCTGCTGTGGTGACTGCCTGTTGGTGATCTGCTGTGGTGACTGCCTGTTGGTGATCTGCTGTGGTGACTGCCTGTTGGTGATCTGCTGTGGTGACTGCCTGTTGGTGATCTGCTTCGGTGACTGCCTGTTGGGGATCTGCTGCGGTGACTGCCTGTTGGGGATCTGCTGCGGTGACTACCTGTTGGGGATCTGCTGTGCTGACTGCCTGTTGGGGATCTGCTGCGATGACTAACAGTTGGGGATCTGCTGCGGTGACTGCCTGTTGGAGATCTGCTGTGCTGACTGCCTGTTGGGGATCTGCTGCGGTGACTGATAGTTGGGGATCTGCTGTGCTGACTGCCTGCTGGAGACCTACTCCGTTGGCTGCTTCTTGGGGATCTGCTGCCATGACTACGTGGTGATTCACTTCCCCGGCTCTGAGGACTGCCAGGGGGAGAATAATTTACCTTACTCTGTGGTGATCCACTTCCCCTACTTCTTGGACTACCACTGATAGACCTACTCGCTCGGCTCCTTACTGGGGTCTGGCTCCCGCTACGATACCTTCCCCTGTTGCTGCCAGCCGGGGATGGGGAGCGATTACCTGAAATATCATAAGGTCTTTGGCTTTGCTTCTAAACTTATAATACCAGTACATCACAGAGAAACTTGAACAATGATTATATCAATCTACAAATCTGTAGATACCAATCTCTGGTACTTGAGGATTCTAACTACAGTATTAATTTTGCATACCTGTATACTAGCAGGTTCATAAAGTTCCCTTCAATTTCACACAATTATTCTTAATTAAAAAAATAGAGATATAATTTGGGGAGCTTTATCTTGAAATCCCACTGTAAGATCACCGATGACGACTCACCTACCGGAGACCTGCTCCCAGCCCTGCTACTTGCCCGGCTGCTGCTGCTAGAGCCCGAGCTGCTCTCCGAGTCAGAGTTGTCTGATGACTCCAACACATCATCTGCAGGTCATAAATTAAATGTTATATACACTACACAAGGAATCATCTTTAATCATTATAACACAAAATAAAAAAGAACCAACTAATAAGATTTACATGAGCTAACGGTGGTTGTTAGGCAGTGACGTTAACCGATCCTTAACAGTCTTGGGGTACTTTTGAGTTAAGTTAGGTAGGTTTGGCTGTTTCATTTTATCTGTTTTAGTGCTTCAATATTCATTCAGGTTCTTATATACTGTATAATACTACAATACCTACCATCTATCAGCAAGTCAGTCACCTTCATTTAAAAATTAGACTACAGTAGTGTATGACTGTATGAAGTCATTTTAGACCCTGATTTGTAATTGCAACTTAATTACTTTCATTTTCCTTAGTTTTTATTGAGAGTAAAAAATGGTCCGTCCACACACACAGTAATAAAGTGAAAGTTACAATTTATTTATTTCCCATATTAAAATAATTTTCTTCTACATTAACTTTTTTCTAAGGTTGCTTCTCACGAGTTGGTCTTCAAAGTCTTAACATTCTTTTCATGTATTTCTTCCCTATAGGCATTTAAAAACACCTAAAATAATCTTCCCTGCCTCTTGATAGTGACAATAAGATCACTAGGACAACATTTTTTAATCATATCCAGTTTAAAATCATTACCTTACATTAAATACACATATACATCAGTCAGGTTAATCTACATCATCAGTAGTTATTGCAGGAGTCCTTATACTAAAATATAATATAATATTTACGTTGATTAGATTACCTTTAGTCTCTTGAGAATCTCCGACAAGCTTGTGGGTGATCGCCATGTTTGTTTGCGTCTGGTGTCCTTTGATCACATCCTCGAGGGTGCCGGCCGGCCTCTCTACCTACACCTCACGCAGTCCCGTTTCCCTCACATCTACCACACGACGCACTATGTTACTGATTTACCGCGAACAGTACATCTAAATGTTATATTGTATTTCACTCTCCAAAATAGATAATAATGCTTTAAACTGATTCATAATAATTGGAATATTATATTTTAATTTTAAATTTTGCATATAAAAGTTTTTTAATATTTATTCTGAAAAAATTAATTGCGAAAGTTTTTATGTTTATAGTATAATTTTAACATTAATCAACATAAGCCATTTAACTTGTGTTTACAAGTTTAAAAACATCTGCTTTGTTGTGGATGTAAATACTTCTCGTGGTTTGTTTATATTACTGTTTAAGACCGTTGCTTTTCTGCTGTTGTTCTTCGTTTTGTTTTTAGATGGGTTGGGTATATGTAAAGAAGTACCGCAAATTATTTAATCATATATTGTTACTATCAATCGAATGTAATATTTTGAAGGAACACTTTCGATTAATTCGAGCGGATGCTGTTGAAGGTTTTCGCCTTGTCTGATTAAATACCGAGTTATTAGCACTGTGCCCGTCAACCTACAGTACTTTAAGATCTGATATTGACACAACTTTCCTGCTAATATTTCTTACTTAAATGCCTTATTTACCAAATGACAATGCAACCAAAGGTGATCATGATAAGGGAATGAGGTCAGTGGTATGTATCAGATTTTAATGATCTTGGGCATTGCAGTGTTTCAACGAGGCAATGATATTTGTTTTAGTACACAAGACGACCTTAATAATCCTGCAACTCTCTTTTGTAGAAATTTTGTAGGACACTACTTTACATTAGATAATATACACTACACTACACTACACTACACTACACTACAGAGGTGAACAAACCCTTAACCATCGGATCATTCGTCGAGTTTCAGCATCGGCGGTGACTGAGTGAGTTCATTAGTTGTGGTATTACTGACACAATACAGAGAGGTGGTGGAAATCCAGTCTAGTCTAAATAAGCTGCAATGCTAAATGGCGGGATCACGTGAAGATTAACTTGCCCAGCTTATTTTACTTTAAAGATTAAACTTCCAAGCTTACTTCACCTTAACATTAACCAACTTAACTCTAACCTAACCTAACCTATCCTTAACTCTAACCTAACCTAACCTAACCTAACCTAACCTAGCCCAACCTAACCTAACACAGCCTAAATAACGCAACACAACACAAACCACCCTAACCTAACCCTCCCAAATAGCATGAAGGTGTTTAATTACCATACGAAATAATCAGAAGGAGGACCTAACCTTCACATGATCTAAGTGACATCCTACAAGGGAGTGTCTTAGAACCTCTCCTGAACTCTGATACCCACTAATAACTTTTGACCTGAACGTTTGTCTGTACCCACTTGGCTATCGATACAAAAGACATACCGTTGTATTGACCCCTAACCAAGACCAAATTCAGCTTCAAATGGTTGTAAGCGACCTCCCCAAAATGGCTAGATGGCTAGACACATGTTTACTCCTCTGCTTTCACTAAGACAAATGTAGAGTGATAGTCGGTTTAATACCCAGGGCGGAGGAACAGGTGAAGGCAAGACCCGGGACCACTGTGGATGATAGAAAAAAGGAAGGTTGATTAAGGTAGAGACAATGGACATGTATGTATGTATGTATGTATGTATGTATGTATGTATGTATGTATGTAGTTAGTATCCTGATCAGCAAGTACAAGATGAGAGTTCGTGCAGGTGCAGTGAGGACTCTCTCTCTCTCTCTCTCTCTCTCTCTCTCTCTCTCTCTCTCTCTCTCTCTCTCTCTCTCTCTCTCTTTTTCTCTGTCTCAATCTTTCTGTTATTATCCTCGTATTGTTTAAGTCGTATTTTATCCAGAATATTTGTGTGTGTGTGTGTGTGTGTGTGTGTGTTGAGCTATAAACTAGAGATGTAAATAGCTCCGGTGTGTTTTATTATACGCGTCAGTACAGAGGTTAATTGGAAGGAGAAACTTAAAAAGAATGGAAACTGTTTTGTAGGTGTTGAGATGCAATGGAATTAGTGAAGCAATGGCAGTAGTATTTCCTAACACCCAGACGTTGTTAGACAAAATAAATACATAAACAAATATATAAATAAATACATGAATAAATAAATAAATGAATAAATAAATAGACTCAATAATCATAATTCCCCTCAGTTGGCTTTGTTAACTACCAAAGTCAATTATAAATTAAATCGAATCATTGAACTTTAAAGATTAAAAGGTAATTATTGCCTACAGCCATCGTTAAAGAGAAAAATGATTAGAAAATTATAATACGAAGGTAAATGTCACTTCATATCACATCTACCTCTGATATATATATATAAGGTGTCTCGTGTATAAAAACTTTAATGAACTCGGTGACGAAAACTTTCAGGAGGAGAATTCGTATTTGAGAATTATTTTTCTCGTGGTCAGTAAACAGGAGATGAGGAGGTTCTGGGGGGGGGGGTCAGTCTAGGTGGTGCACAACACATGAATAAGGTCTCTAATGCCGGGGCAGGTGAGCTTTGCCCACCTGCAACGAGGATATAATTGATACCGTGTACCTGAGTCGCCCCGCCGAGCACCAATGAATGGACTTCTCATATAAGGCTCGGCCACTCCTCTCCTCTCACACAACAACGATGCCATTACCCACATTTTCTCCTTGTTTTTATTCGTTCCTCAAAATATGATCTACACACACCGTTTCATTTCCAGTTTCTTGAATAATACCTTGGGCTTGTAACCTGGGTGGATTTTGTTTATAATAGTTGACGTAATGTGGTAAAAAAAAAAACTAGATAGAAAAAGTGTCGTTGGTATCTGTTTAGCAATGAATGGAGGGCTTGGCTCTACCATACAGATCAAGGTTTTAAGACGTGTCATACATCAAGGGTATTTCGTTGTGCCGGTCGCTGTGTGTGGACGCTCGTGTACGCATACATTTGTCTGGGGATTGGCTAGTCTGCGAGGCGCTTTGATGCCAAATTAGGAACAGAATTGGCCGTGGCGAGTAGATGGCTCGGAGGATAGGTTGAGATTATGATCGTGTAGCGGCGGGAGTGGCGGGAAAGACGGCCAGTCATAAAGTCCTGGGTGTTGTTGTTGTAGTGGAGGGAACAGCGTCTTTGTCTTGTAGAGGTCGCAGTCACACGCTATTTTGAGATAATGAGAAATTCCTCGGACGTGATCTCAGAGGTTTAAGAGTTATTTAGGAAAAATGTTCATGTAAATGTGATTCTAGTTTTGGTGTGATGTAACCCAAGTCGAGACCCCCCCCCACCACCACCCCACCCCCAACCCCCCCAAAAAAAATATTGACTAGAAATAAACAAATAACCCCCCTTCCCCCGCTCATACCAGACACCATAACACAACAATGAAAATATTGTTCATTCACACCAGACACTCCAACTACACCATACCCAAACCAGGACATTGTAAATCGGACATCATATTTCTTCAGTGTCCAGTGGGAGAACTAAATGTCCTCCTTGACTTGAGAGATAAAATGTGTAGTAAGTTGTGTTGTAATACCTATACCAGAGATTATGTTAATATGAAGTAAACAAACTGTCTAAATCCTCCCAGGGGCATAAATTTCAACGTAACTCATCAAATCAATAAAATTTATCCCTTGTCTGGAAAAAAAAAATATGAAAAAAAAGTCCCAAAGATTTTACAAAGTTTAATAAGGTGAACTAATTTAAACGTCCATAAACAATAGACGAGGTTAATATTTGGCGATGATGTTGTTGGAGGTCAGTGGGAGGTCCTGGAGGCTGAGGTCATAGGTCATGTTTCATAAGATACAACAGGTTACTCGGCTTATAATCAGAATCCTGTGTGGAAATCTGAAATGGGATTATAATTTTGCATTTGAACCAACATCTCTTGATTGTCGTGCCGGTGTGTGTGTGTGTGTGTTAAGAGAGAGCTACATCTACTGCAGGAGGGGCGGTAGTAGTAGCATCTTTCTGACCCTGGCACGTGTCTGCTTCTGTGTGTTGACATTCTCTTGTTCGTTACTCCTCCTCCAGGTGTCGCTGTTGGGGGTCGATCATGTCATGTTTTCAGGTTCGTTTTGTGAGTGGCTCTGTGACTGTTTCATGACCTACTGGTACGACATTTATCGATCTGTAAATAGCTTTGGTATAGTCTACACACACCCACACCCACCCACACACACACACACACACACACACACACACACACACGGGAGGTAATAACTATAAGAGTCACTCAGGCGGAACACGAAGCGCTGCGGGAACTTTAAAGAAACTCGTTTTCATATCTTCATCGTCCTCCTCAGAGATGCTCAATTTGAACATGTAAATAATCACACGGGATCTTAGTAAAGCCCCAAGCGCTCATCACCTGATATTTTACCCATTTTCTCACCTCTGACTAATTCCTCTACCCTATTCTACCCCTGAGAGAGAGAGAGAGAGAGAGAGAGAGAGATGGGAGTTGCATATTCATTCCTCTCTCTCTCTCTCTCTCTCTCTCTCTCTCTCTCTCTCTCTCTCTCTCTCAGGACTCAGCCAGCCTCACCCTCAATCAATAAACCAAGATGCTGTCCAGTTCAACCATTATTTTTTTTCTTTTCTATAACTGAAACCATTTCCCTCGGCGTGGTTCATGGTGTGTGTGTGTGTGTGTGTGTGTGTGTGTGTGTACGTGTACGAGGCCCCGAGGTGTGACTTTTATACCTGTGACGCACCTGTCCATAACACTAATTGCCTTACAACAAGCTTCCCGGAGCTGAGCCTGAAGAAGGTGACGTTAAGTCCTTCTCAGACAGCTCCTCCCCAACAACCCACAGTTAGTGACCACCCTGGCAGACTACATACACACACACACACACACACACACACACACACACATACACACACACACACACACATACACACACACACACACACACACACACACACACACACACACACACACACACACACACACATACCCCTGACCTTTTCTTCGTCCTTACTGACTGAAGCTCTTGCAAGGGGAGATCTCTCTCTCCCTCCCTCCCTAATGTTACGACCACCACTGACAACCGCCTCTGACCTATACTCAACTCTGGTCATCCTCACTACTCTACTGACACTCCCACGTCCATCCCCTCACCTCCCCCCAGCCCCTCACCGCCCCCCTAACCACACCTACAAGGATCTACACATTAATTAATCCCCTCACCTGTATTCTCATATACCTTGGGTTACCTGGATGGGCTTTAGCTGTAGTCACGTCACCTCAATAAAATTTTCAATCCTCAGCTTAACTCCCCAATCTCACCCCAAAACCCCAAACCTCCCCAACCTTCCAACCTTCAGGGACAAATAATTTCTATTAAAACACAAACTCATTCATTCATTCACTCATTCATCTATCTATCTATCTATCTATCTATCTATCTATCTATAACAGGAAGAAACCAGACCCCCAAGTGTGTGTGTGTGTGTGTGTGTGTGTGTGTGTGTGTGTGTGTGTGTGTGTCATTATTATTATACACGCTAACACAAGTCACAGGTAAAAATAAAAGAACAAATTAGAAAAAAAATAGTTTCTTCCTGGAAATTTTCATATGGTAAAGAGTATGCGAAGAGCCTACAGGGTTAAGACTCATTCATTAGGTTGAGAAGACTCAGAAAAGTAGAAGTCTTAGGTTATGGAAAGTTGTTTAGTTACTGCGAGAGGGAGCAGGGAACACGGAATGAGGAACAGTAAGGTGTGTAGCGATTCCCTGGTTAGTATAATGATCTGAACGGGAGCAGGGAACACAGAATGAGGAACAGTAAGGTGTGTAGCGATTCCCTGGTTAGTATAATGATCTGAACGGGAGCAGGGAACACGGAATGAGGAGCAGTAAGGTGTGTAGCGATTCCCTGGTTAGTATAATGATCTGAACGGGAGCAGGGAACACGTAATGAGGAACAGTAAGGTGTGTAGCGATTCCCTGGTTAGTATAATGATCTGAACGGGAGCAGGGAACACGTAATGAGGAACAGTAAGGTGTGTAGCGATTCCCTGGTTAGTATAATGATCTGAACGGGAGCAGGGAACACGTAATGAGGAACAGTAAGGTGTGTAGCGATTCCCTGGTTAGTATAATGATCTGAACGGGAGCAGGGAACACGTAATGAGGAACAGTTAGGTGTGTAGCGATTCCCTGGTTAGTTTAATGAACTGGCCGCCAACTATAAGCCAAGACTGTGATGTTATGGGTGTGGGTCACGTGTGTTCAGGTGATTCCTATATTCCTCAGGTTGTTTAAAGTTAATTAAGGAGTCAGGTCACACTATGAACGTCTATTTTACGCACACACACACACACACACACACACACACACACACACACACACACACACACACACACACAGAGCCAAGCCTTAAGTAATGAAGATAAGATGTAAGATAGGTCCAGTTTTTTGGTCTTAAATTATATATCGTCAGTGTGTGTGTGTGTGTGTGTGTGTGTGTGTTGATGAACTGAGTAACACGCATCACCTGTGGGTTTGTCGTTCATTAATTAGATTCTGAGTCTACCTGTTGACGCACCTTCACTGTCACCGTCAACACGCCTTCACTGTTGACACCACCACCACCACCACCACACATCAACCACCATACCTCCTCACATCATCACTACACCACCACCACCACCACCACACATCATCACTACACCACCACCACCACCACACATCATCACTACACCACCACCACCACACATCAACCACCACACCTCCTCACATCATCACTACACCACCACCACTACCACACATCATCACTACCACCACCACCACCACCACCACACATCATCACACACCACCACCACCCACCACCACACATCATCACTACACCACCACCACCACACTCAACCACCCACCTTCTCACATCATCACTACACCCCACCAGACCATATATAGTCTCTGGGTTAAAACTGCTGCCATCACATAGAGGGTAATTGGCTGTGCTGGAGAGTCTTCAACCTCTCTCTCTCTCTCTCTCTCTCTCTCTCTCTGTCCACAGACACACACAGGTACAGCCTCTCTCTCTCTCTCTCTCTCCACAGACACACACAGGTACAGCCAAGAACCGGTTGAGCTTGTTGTTTCCCAAGTGTCTGAGGTTAAACGTCCTCTCTCAGGTGATAAGAAAACGCATCGATGTAAGTCGTATTTAACTTATGATACAAAGATGGCCTCTCATTTTGCTTAGAACTCTCACAATCTCCTCTCTCTCCCCCCCTCCTCCTCCTCCTTCCCTCCAGCGTTTAGAGATTCTACACCCTCCAGTGTTCAAGACTTTTGTTGTGAATCTTTGAACAGTGTCCTCATGAGATTCGAACGTTGACTGAGGGTTTATTCTTATTCTATAATTGCGTTCGAATTCTTTGTGTGTTCGAAGCCTTGTTGTATTCGAAGCCTTGTTGTGTTTAAGGCCTTGTTGCGTTCGAAGCCTTACTATGCTCGAAGTCCTTTTGTATTCGAAGCCTTGTTGTGTTTAAGGCCTTGTTGCGTTCGAAGCCTTACTATGCTCGAAGTCCTTTTGTATTCGAAGCCTTGATGCGTTCAAAGTCTTTATGAATCATTAAATGAGACTCTGTAAGAACTAAACCGATCCTCCCAGTCTGAAGTTGCATTCGAATCCCTTATGAATCCAAAAACAACACCAAATCGAGGCCCTTATCATAGACCATTTCTTCCATTCTCCAGTTTGTGTTCGAAGCTTCGTATGAATCCATGGCGAGACGGAGGGGTCGTTTGGCTGGCTGGCTGACTGGGCGTGTAAGCGGCGAAGAACGAATGAGAGAGAGAGAGAGAGACAGAGAGAGAGAGAGAGAGAGAGAGAGAGAGAGGAAAAAAAAAGTGGTATTTTCGGCGGTGAGTCAGAGTTGCGGGAATGAATGAAACTGGCTGCGGTGTAGAGCCTTACTAGGAGAGCAGCCATCACCACCATCACATTACTCATCTCCACCACACACACACACACACACACACACACACAGACATACACCTACACCTATTTAACGCAATGGCTTGATGCTGTGATAGGGATAGTGGTAGAATAGTTATGGATAGGGTGGTTGTGGTGGTGGTAGAGATGGTGGTATGGTAGTGGATGTGGTAGTGGATGTGTGGTGGTGGCTATAGGGAAAAAAAAATTAACAGAACACAGTAACCGAGTCTGAGAACACAACACTGATTTAAAACTAACGACGCCATCCTCCAAAAAAAAAAAAAAATGAACAACTCCAATTATCTAACTAAACCTCGTATTTTTACTATTAATTGTCTTTATTGGGTCTTTTAACATCCAAGAAAGATAAATTGTTACATTAAAACCACACAAAAATAGACAAAAACACCAGAGGAATATAGATAATTAAAAGGTTTTGCGTGTCGTCTCTGTAAACTGGATCTATATCACCGCTGCTGCCACCTAGCGGGAGACACAGGCACTAACCGTATCAACACAAGTCATCCTCCTCTTGCCTGTCGGGAAAATAATTATATTCTGAAATTTCTTATGAATTCTTACCTTTGTATTTACGTGAACAAAATATAGACGAAATTAAAGCCCCGATGTGTTGTTGTTTTTATTATTATTATTACTGTCATTATTGTTATTGTTATTGTTGTAAAAGAAGATATGAACAGTTCTTATTACACTCATAAATGGTATTGCCAATAGATTTAGCTTACAACTACCATCATTTTATTACCATCAATAATAGCGACATCATTATTACCACCATTATTATTATTATTGAGAACCATAAAACATCATCATCATCATCATCATCATCATCATCATCATCATCAGAACTTAACCCACCTAAGAAGCACTTACATATGTCTCCTACTTTAAGCAAACTCCTTCATTATAAACTGTTGATAAATCATAGCTCCAGTTCAATACATTAATCAGAGCGTTGTGTGTGGGCAGAGGAGGCACCAAGATTAACCCCCTGTGTCTCTTTCTGGGCTTATCACTCCCCCACTCCCCATTTTCTTCCACTAATTTGATCTTCACTATTTAAAAGGAAGGGAAACTGGAGGCTAATTTATTGTTATGACAAATCAGTAGATAACATTTTCCTGTGTGTGTTTAGGCAGTGTTTATGTGTGTGTGTGTGTGTGTGTGTGTGTGTGTGTGTGTTTGAAAGGGTGGGGGTGGAGGGAGAGGGTGTGGTGGTGGTGGTGGTGATGTGGATTGTGGTGGTGGTGTGGATGGTAGTGGTGTGGATGGTAGTGGTGGTAGTGGTGGTGGTGGTGGGTGTTATAGATGGATAGTGATATTGGTGGATGCTTGATAGTGTTCGTGTTGTGGTAGTGGTGTGGATGGTGATAATAGTCATAGTAGTGATGGTAGTAGTAGTAGTAGTAGTAGTAGTAGTAGTAGTGGTGACGAGTGAGTTTAGGTTTTGTCCAATTTTCTTCCTCACCTCCTTCCCCATCTCCTTCATCGTCTCCTTCATCGTCTTCTTCATCGTCTTCTTCATCGTCTTCTTCACCCCCTCCTTCACCCCTTCCTTCATCGTCTCCTTCACCTCCTCCTTCATCGTCTCCTTCATCCCCTCCTTCACCCTTCCTTCATCGTCTCCTTCACCTCCTCCTTCATCCCCTCCTTCACCCCCCTCCTTCATCGTCTCCTTCATCGTCTCCTTCACCCCCTCCTTCACCCCTCCTTCATCTCCTCCTTCATCTCCTCCTTCATCCCCTCCTTCATCTCCTCCTTCATCCCCTCCTTCACCCCCTCCTTCATCGTCTCCTTCATCGTCTCCTTCATCTCCTCCTTCACCTCCTCCTTCATCCCCTCCTTCACCCCCTCCTTCATCCCCTCCTTCACCTCCTCCTTCATCTCCTCCTTCAATAGCATCTCCTTAAGTCCTTCATCATCCTCTTGGTCTTTTATTTCTCTTTAACTCTTCTTCCTTCTTTCTGATTCCTTCTAAGACGATTTTTTGTGTATACATTCCTTGGTTACACCCACCTACATCTTTCTTTCTTTCTTTCTTTCTTTCTTTCTTTCTTTCTTTCTCTCTCTCTCTCTCTCTCTCTCTCTCTTGTCTCTTTTCTTCTTCTTCTCTCTTCCTTTATTCCTCTCCGTTATTCATTCTCTCTCCCCAAAACAACACCCCATTTATAAATTCTTACTCTTACACATTTTATTACAGTCGAGTCATAATATAATTTAGCCGCCATTTTGTCCATCATGTTCTTACCTTTATTTACCTTGAGACAACCAATTAGCTGAGGTTCTCATATAGTTAATAGATAAATTTAACTAATAAGAATCACCTTGTTAGTTAGTGAGTTAGTTCAGTCCTCTCATGATTAGTTAAGAGGAAAAAAAATAATTGCTCGTAAGAATCTCCCACCCCACCACCACCCCCCACCACCTCCTCACCCCCCACCTCCATCCCCAACGTCACCCCCTTCTTCTTCAACCACAAAGTCACATCTCTTCCTCCACCCCCACACCATCCACCAACACTCTTCCTTCACCCCTCCACCTCCAACGTCACCTCCTCCTCCTCCTCCTCCTCCAACCCCAACACTCCCCAACGCCACCTCCTCCATCTCTCCCCTCCCCTCCCCCCACCACCACTGTCTACAACTTGCAATGATAAGTTTATAATTTCTAATGTAAAGTTTAATTTATTTATTATTATTATTATTTTCATTATTATTAGTCGTAGTAGTAGCAGTAGTAGTAGTAGTAGTAGTAGTAGTAGTAGTAGTAGTAGTAGTAGTATATTTAAAAGTACAAGTAATGTGATGTCATAGAGCTCACTTGTAGCAGAAACCGCTAACTTAAAACTCTTGTTCGCTCACTTGTAGCAGAAACCGCTAACTTAAAATTCTTGTTCGTTCACTTGTAGCAGAAACCGCTAACTTAAAACTCTTGTTCGCTCATTTGTAGCAGAAACCGCTAACTTAAAATATTATTTGACCCCCCAACACCTGAATGACGTTTAAACAACAGTTAAGACTCTTTCACCTTCAAGATCATAAATACCTTTAAATTATTATCCGTTAGCTGTAGTGTATAGCTCTATTTGATGTAACTAAATAGCGCTGGTAAATAGAGCCCTCCCCCCATGAAAGCTGGTTATGGAACTCTAATTAGATAATCAAAAGGTAAAGGTTTGTATTAAGTTTCATTTCAATCCGCGTAAAGGTTTTTAAGGAACTGGACGGCAAGGATTTCAGACGGACAAACGGACGGTAGGATAGAGATATTTCACCTTATCCAAAACGATTTCCATCCAAGAGCAAAATCCTGACCTATAATGTCTTTCTCACTAAATTCGTCATGTTTCTCACCTGTGTAGAGAACGAATACATCACCACACAGCTTCGTTAATCGTGAGTGTACCTTTGTTGTCGTTAATGATGGTAATTATTTTGAGTACGGATCAATTTTTCTGTTTATCTTTGTGTTCATTTGTATATATATATATATATATTTTTTTCCTTTTATAAAGTTATCTGATTTGACCCATGACTGATTCATTTTCTATGTGTGTACGTGTGTGTTTATGTGTATGTCTGCATGTCTGTATGTATGTATGAATGTATTTATGTATGAAGGAAAGTATGTATGTATGTATGTATGTATTCAAGACAGTATGATTTGGCCATTCATAAGGCTCTTCAGGATCACTCGAAAGGTTTAGTGTTACCTATGGTAGATCTGTGTACAGTCAGACCCACCACCCGGGAATAATTATTACGTCACGTCATCCGAAGCTGAGTGTCAACTGTCCACTCTCAATGTTTAATAACCTGATTTTCAGAGCCAGGGGCGGGCATGGGGTCGTGTCAGAGGCAAGCGGGGATGTCGAGTCGTGTCAGTTGCAGGCAGGGTAGTGTCAGAAGCAGGCAGGGCAGGCAGGGCAGTGTCAGAGGCAGGCAGAGGTGTGGACCAGGCAAGGTTGCTAGGTGACACAGGCCCAGGTGTGGTGGTGGGCGGGACCAGATGAGAGGCACCGGGCTTACTGATTGGTCGAGGGGTTGAGGTGTCTGCGCCAGGCCTCCCGTGGCCTCGTCAGGAGAACCAGTCAGTTCTTGTTGATGCCCCGAAGCCGCCTCCACCATCTCCGGGAATTACCTCGCCTCCCACACCCCGCCAGGGAGTGTACATAAGACTGGACTTGGTTATCACCTCTGACACACACAAGGAGCATGAGACTTCATAATGCTGACGATGACTCTCTGTGTATTAAAGTGGAACGTGAAGAAGTGTGTGGCGGTGTGTTAGACCGAGAGCTGTAATGTGTGGGTCGGCGGACTTGGTGCCTCTGGCGGCTGTGGTCATGGTAGCACTCATCTCGGCCACCTCCATCGACCCAGCCCATGGTGCTACGCTGCCCGTCCACGCCCACACGGCTCTGCCCAGGGAGCAGGTCGAGAGCGCCACTCCCATCTTGATGGTCGACCGAACTAATGGTGGTTCTCCTGGTCCCGCCCAGAGACATAAGTTTTTAATTCTCTCAAATAACATTAGTGACGAGAAACTGACCGGGAGTGTACTACTGACTGACACTCTACCAAGTTGTGTCCTTATAGTACCTGGGCAGTACGACCAGCGGGACCCACTGAGGCACGACTCAATCATTGTTGGGCGTCGCTGTGGTAATACAAGGTCCTGTAAGAAACTTGTACCGTGTGATGATCACTTGTGTCGGTGGTGTGGTGCCGGTGATGCTCACCACAGCCAGGGGTCGCGGGTCCTTCAGGTTTTGAGATATAAACACGAGTCAACTGACAGTGAGAGATTAAGATTGCTGAAACAAATAAACATATCAAGCCGTCCTCCTCATCAAGCCTTTTCTGGAAATAAGAAAATAAAACATTCTGCGGTGCAAAAACTAATTTGCCTGAAGTTTGCGTGTAGAGCTGCACGGCAAACCCGAGGAAAGATTAATTGTACAAGCGAGAATTTGTTTCCTCTGGTGCAGTGTAAGTTAAAAGTTGAGGAGGTTGGTAGATATACAGAACCAGAGGGTGAGGACAGAGGCCATGACAGCAGCACAAGTTTACCGAAGTTCAGCTGTCAGTGTAGAACAACCAAGTCAGCCATAAACAAGGCTGGGCGCAGTAGACGCTCAGCAGTTAGACGACGAGCCATGAGGCATCGAACAAGACTTACTGAAGGTGTCGTGCCCCCTACGTCCACTACCCGGCCACGCCCCTTCGCTACACTAGCCCGTCTCCGTCGTCCACCTTTAAGCAACATTCGCAATCAGTCACGACCTGTTCACTTTCGGAAACCTTCCTTAATGAGACGGCATCCAAGTCGCCGCCCTACGATGGCACCGTCGCCCTCCGGCCCGACCAGCCCTCCTGTCTCTCTCCCGTCAACCAGCGGACCACCAGGGATCAATACATCAGACGCAACTGACTCTGTGACTTCTTCGATGCCGACGTCAGTAGCCAGGGCGCCTCCTGTCAGACTCGTCACGCCCCCTCGTGTTAGACCCGTCACGCCCCCTCCTGCCAGACACACCACGCCCCCTTCTGATAGGCCCACCACGCCCCCTTCTAATAGGCCCACAAGGCCTCCTTCTGTCAGGCCCACTAGGCCCCGTTTTGTCAGGCCCACTAGGCCCCATTTTGTCAGGCCCACCACGCCCCCTTTTGATAGGCCCACCACGCCCCCTTCTGTCAGGCCCACCACGCCTCCTGTCAGGCCCACCACGCCCCCTTCTGTCAGGCTCACCACGCCCCCTTCTATGAACAAAACAAGAAGAAGAACAGGAGGCAGAGGAAGGGATATGGCCAGGGGAAGAATGTGGCGGCAGAGGGGCCACACCACACGGCCACGTGGGGTCAGACAAAGAGCCAGAGGCCAGGATGACGCAAGAGGCGGCGGCGCAGCGGTCGACGACCAGGGTGAGTACCTCTTACCTCCCTTTATTTCTTTATCTCTCGTCCTCACCAGACACAGCGCGGCCTTCATATGGTGCAGTGCGTGTTGGTGGTGTTGGTTTAGTGGTTGATGAAGCTCCGACTCATCACCAAGTCAACCCCTAAAAACAACTTCAGTCGACTTCCTTAATTATTTGACCGGGAAACCTGTTCCTGAGTTCTACATGGCGCTGAACATCCGCCTCCACGTTGACGATTAATTCTTCATTGTGGAGCTGCGGGTTACGTCGAGAAGTTGTTCTGTTTTAAGTCTCCAAAACCTCAATGAACAGTTCAACTTCTTAATATAGACACTGTAATGTCTGTCATGGTCGTCCTGTTGGTCTTGTTGTTCGTGTACAAGTCCCTCTCCCTCTCCTTCCCTCATCTCTCCCTCCTTCACATCTCTCTCCTATCTCCTCTTTATTCTTACTTCTCTTCTGTCTACCTCTAAGCTGTAAGAGAGTCGTGTCGTGTTGTGGGTTGTTCGTCCTAACTAATATAACTGTGGTCTCGTATCTGGTGAAAATAACTCCTCTTAAGTGGAACAGTTCTTAAGACATATATAGTGAACCCTCTATACAACGGACTTTTCTCTATATATATAATCCGTTAATTTGAGGTTTTGCATTTAACGGATTCTCGATATAACGGACATTCATATTTATAGTTAGTTCGTTAGTTGGGGGTTTCGCATTTAACGGACTCTCGATATAACGGACATTCATATCTATAGTTAGTTCGTTAGATGGGGGTTTCGCATTTAATGGACTCTCGATATAACGAACTTTCATCTCTATATAACTCATTAAATGGAGGTATCACATCTAAAATACCCTCCCTATAACGGATTTTCATTTCTATATAGTCCGTTAAATAGAAATTTCATTATACCATTACCGGTATAGACCAGAGGTGTCGACGGCAGTTTCAACCACCCGTCAACACTCGCTGGGTTACATAATACGAACACTTTAACGATAGAGTGAAACAGGTAACCTCACCCCTCCCCCCCACTGCCATATTCAGAGTGTGGTTTAACTTTAAGCCTCGGACAACGAACTCCCAACACGTTTGCTTCTAATTACACTTATAATCTCTCGGTGTGCGGGTTCTCTTATATTTCCTTTGTTCAAAATTATCAGAAATACGTTACGTTGAACCTTTTTTTGAACTTGGATTTGAACCTTTTGATGTTTATTCATATTATACGTTATGTTGAACCTTTTTTGAACTTGGGTTTGAACCTTTTGATGTTTATTCATATTATACGTGATGTTGAACCTCTTATTGTCTTTTCACATTCACTAACACCAAATCTCTATTAATCCATTTTATTACCAATGTAGATAAATATTAATTTCTTCACATAACTTCTCAGTGACAACTCTTCATAGTTACGGGGTGCAAGTATCAGTAACTCAGGACAAGTAGCATGTTATACGGCACACACACACACACACACACGGGCAGCTTCCTATATCAATCTACTTTCTCACAAGGCTATATTTTTGATCCCAGGTAAATGTCAGACAGACCAAATGCACAAAAAAAAACAGTAAATAATAATGACTGTCACTCCTGCTATCAGATATGGACAATTTTACAGCAGCGATGATTATAACATTGGCGCGGTGGACGACTCCTAGACACAGTATAATGAACGTGGGAGGGAAACTGCGTCACTCCTAACCATTTTTTTTTCTTTTTCGGGAGGGGATTATTTTTACCGTGTAATATAAGCATTTGGACTAGATAAAGCTATGCATTTTTTTTAATTCAGGACATTGAAAAAGCTGTCAATTCGGTGCAATAATGATTAAATGATCTACCAGTTTGTAAAGTATTCAATGTTTTGTTTTAAGCCCAGCGCAACAATAAACAAATTAGATGTTTTATCGATTAGTTAAGTGTTCAGTAAATGTTCTACTGAGAGTTAGGTTAGGTTTGGTTAGGTTAGGTTAGGTTCGACCAGTCCCTGATTCGTATGCCATAAGACCATCATTTCTATACCACAATGATCGACCAGGAGTTCCCCAGACCAGACTTTCATGTTCCGTAATGATCTCCATTTTTTCTTGTCATCATTTACATTCCCGATAAAACAAATGACAATCGAGTTGAAGAGACTCTATTTATATTCCTGATATAACAAATGACAATCGAGTCGAAGGGAATCTATTTATATTCCTGACCTAACAAATGACAGTCGTGTTGAAGAGAATCATCTCGTTTATATTCCTGACATAACAAATGACAATCGAGTCGAAGAGAATAATAGTGTTTATATTCCAGCCATGACATATTACATTCTTGTTCTCGATTGATGACTTAAACTTTAACTTGATTGTAACTAAAATGAATGAATGAATGAATGAAGTTTAAAAGCCTTGAATGAAGTATGAATGAATGATGTCAGTTACCTTACACATGATTGAAATATAAATTAATTAAAATATCTATACTTTTTACTTACTTATGAATGAAGATTATTACCCGTACTTTACTTATGAATGAAGTATGAATGAAAATGAATACCTACACTTATTGAATGAACTTGATCGTCTAAATTAACTAACTAACCAATTTAAGTTCTGATTGTCAGTTTAATTAATGTATATAGTCCATTAAAATCCATATCCAACACTTAGCCAATCAGATTATGGTACTTCATTTCTGATTAACTAAATCTTGTAACTCAGTCAAATATTCTGATTGTCATAATGTTTTAGCCTCTAATTGCCTCTTTTTGCGTAGTAATTATAGGGGTTTAGCTGTAATAATAATGATAATAATAATAACGATAATAATAATAATAATAATAATAACAATAATAATAATGATGATGATGATAATAATAATAATAAACTTACACCAGGGAGAGCTTGGGTTACATACTGTAGAGTGCAAACCAGTGAACTCTTTTAAGACAGAAGACGAACATTGTAACCACTCGACAGCCGCACCCCTATATGATGATAATACTAAACTCATTATTATTGAATTTACACCATTTGGAAATAATCTCCTACTAAAACAAACTCCGTATGTTGTCATTATATTCACTTGTTATCGTCGCTCCCATTGTAATTGTTATTAATCTCGGGAATCTAAATCAGTGGACTTTTTACCCCCCAACAAAAAGTGGTTACCCGTTGACACTGATTCATCACGTTAAATAATACACTATTAAAAGCATAACGAAATGTATCCTTATTCTTAAGTTGGTTCTGATTTACGATAGTTATCACTTAATGCTACTCCTTGACTACCTCCAAGTCATTAATTAAGTCTAAATGGCTTTGGTGATGTTAACAAGTCTAGACATGTTTGTTTAGGTGGAGGTGATGGCGTCTCCTGTGGTGATTGGTGGAGGCGGACCAGCAGAGACCAATAAAAACTCCTCTATTGTATATCTTTTAAGATCGTAAGAGGCATATACTGTATTGAGACTATATTTTCAAGTATGTAATTAACTTTATATGTATTTAAGAATGATTTAAGAGCTTCTACAAGTCAATAACCTTTAGTCTAGACCTTTCTGTAATAGACGATCATTTGGCGGGAGCAACGACGTGTTTTAAAACGATATATACAAAGAAAGTCAGATAATTTTACCCTCGTGATTTTTATTATTATATTGATAAGATGTGTTCCTTTGATTATTTTAAAAGAATTATAGTTATTACTGATCGATAAAGACACCTGAGTGTGAGTGTTCAATAATATGTAAGGGAGGCTGTTGGTCTTGGCTGTTTTGTTTACACTGTACCGGGGAGAAATGTTGTTATAATTGGAAGAAAATTATTAACATTGTCTTTGTTAACTATAAATTTATTTCATTTGGTATTTGTTTTATTAATTAATGCATGGTGTATTTCTTGTTATCTGTATACGGATACTTGTAGATATTACTGTATATATGGGTAATGTATGTAAAGAGACGAGAGAGAGAGAGAGAGAGAGAGAGAGAGAGAGAGACGAAAATAATAATAAGAAGAAAGATATATACATAAATTTAGCCTGGATGATGATGGGTGACGAATGGCTGTGTCCCGTGCGTTAGTCTCACGTCATTATCTCTGGTCACCGAGCGTGTCGCCTGGACATTATCAACAGAAATTCGCGCATGACTGACCATTCCCCCACCAGTGTCGTTCTGAATGGATCTGACAATAAATTATCCCCATAAATATAGATATAACAACACATGCAATTGACTCGTTCAAGATACGACGGACAAATTGATTCTCAGAGCTTCGTGGATTAAATTATCTTTCTTATTTGAGGTGTGAGGGAGTATCTGCATTGTTTACTAAAGCCAGGACCTGTAGTTAGTGGTTATATGACGTCTAAAATGCTCAGAGACTCTAAATTTATCAATAGATATGGTCTCTTGTTCCTATTTACGTGAAAAAATAATAATCTTGCGAATTTATGAGAACGAGGCATATAAATCTTGCTCCTTAAATGGTACTAAGTGAAAATATCTAATTAAACAAGGTTGTTAAGTGTGATTCTGACGCCTGTGAAACTTTTCTTTGTTCTTTACGTTACGTCATTCTGGTATGTCTTCACGTATGGAGAAGGATTAATCCACCACTAAAAATTAATTCAACACAGTATATGTCCTTAAATCACTATGGTATAAGTCTTATTAAAATTTAACATACGGTAACATCTAAACTATATCTTGTACTTATTTACTCACAATACACTGATTTAGTTATTTAGTAGATATAAGCGTACGATATAATTTACCTACATATAATCTAAGTTTATATTACAAAGCGATTATTATAATTGACTTTGATAAGCTATTTAGCGTTGATTATTTCTCGTCGTCTGAAAAAAATGTAGACCGGTGCCGTCATGTTGATTTTACTATAGTCTACCTTGTATTAAGTTTAGTGTTGCATCATAGAAAACTAAAAATTCTTTTGGGGTAACTTAAGAAATTAAGTATTGCGTGAAACTATGAGAGGAAGAAAGAAAAACAAAGAAAGATAATGATAAACAGAGAGAATAATTAATAGAGGGAGGGAGAAAATAGATAAAATTGAGAGATAATATACATGATAGAAAGAGAGAAATATGTTTCTTAACACATACTTCGTCTGTTGAATGCGATAGTTTTAAAATCTACGGGAGTTACTCATATGTTTGTCTGGTATCGAGGGGGAGGGGAAGGAAGAGGAGGGGAGGAAGGGAGGTGAGGATAGAGGATGGGGAAAGAAGAAGAGGGAAGGGGAGGGGAGGAAAGAGAGGAGGGAGAAAGAATGGGAGGAGTGGGGACGGGGAGGAGAGGAGAGGAGAGGAGAGGAGACGAGAGGTCATCATATGGGTCCTAATCCCAATGTGTATGATAACTTCAGGAGAATTATATCCAAACATACTGCAACTTCAGGGTGAGGAGGTAAAATATCCCCTTCCCTTTGTAAGCAACACTAGTCTGTCTGTTCTGCCTGTCTGTCTATCTGTCCGTAGATGCTGATAATCAAGCACGAAGGGGACAGGTAATGACGGGAGACAGGTAAAGGTCATTCTCAGGACCTTTAATTACAGGATACCAGACAAATTAATTCACGAAAAAAAATCCTACAATGGGCTTGGCAGGATACGCGGAGGACTGAGAAGTGGTTGTGGGTGGGTGGGTGGGTGGGTGGATAATAGGGTGGGTAGGTATTGGGTGGGTATGGGGGGGTAGAGTGTAGGGGGGGAGGGTTAAGAATTCTCCCCCTGCATTATACACGGACTGTTCTGTAATTGGGAGGGAAGAGGGAGGGGTGTAGGGGGGTAGACTGGCGTGTAATTGGGATGGTGTGTGTGTGTGTGTTTGAGGTGCGGTTCGTGAGGGAGAGTTCCGCCTGACTTGTCTCAATATTTGATTTTAGGGGAGAGATAAATGCTACGTGAGAGATAGAGAGATAAGTGAAACAAACAGAGGAGTGAGAGACAGAAAAAACAGAGATGAGAGAGAGAGAGAGAGAGAGAGAGAGAGAGAGAGAGAGAGAGAGAGAGAACTTCTACGACAACATCCAGAATATCAATCAACATGCGACGTATTTCTAGTAGGACACGCACACACACACACACACACACACACACACACACAAGAACAACGTTGATGTACAGTGAGGAAGATAACTTAATGCACAGGTTAATGAGGTTCATCTTACCTGTCCAGTACAAGGTCTTATACAGGTAAAGAACAACTCGGTACCGTACATGTTCTGTCTCTGTATCTCATCTGTTTACTTGACAGGTTAATGACTTAATCGTTTCTGCGTTCTCTCCTTTTTATTATTATTTTTTGTGTGTGTCTTATAAAAAAAAAATCGAAGGTCAATTATATTTTCTCTATCTTTCCGTCTTGACTCGGCTCTCTGTTGTAGCCTCCGTGGATTACAGTGTTAGAGTTAGTGTACGCTTCAGGCCACTGTCAGCCCACCGTCAGCCCACCGTCAGCCCATCGTCAGCCCACCGTCAGCCCATCGTCAGCCCAGAATAATAAACTTTATAATTATACATCTAAAAACAGGTGCCCTTGATGTAGGCGGTATAGTTCGGAGTTAAGGGAGGGAGGTGGAGGCGAGAGTAGAACTACCAGTAATGACAGACATCTTGATAAATTATGAGGGAATTGTTCTTCGTAATTACGAGGTTGAAGTGATTTAATTCAGTTGTGTTATTGAATGTAGAGCGTTTAAGGTGGCGGGGGTGATTGTTCTCTCTCTCTCTCTCTCTCGTAACTGGTGCCTATGTCAGTCTAGTTTGTGATGAGAGTAACTGTGTTGTGAGTGACTGTGTTCTAGTAGTTTGTTGACGACTGTGTAAATAAATAAACAAATAAACAACTAAATAATCCACACCCCACTCGACCCCTTACTCACCTGTCCCGGGGCATTCAGGTAACTAGAATATATTACAGGTGTCCACATGTAAACAGACTCTTGATAAACAATAAACTTCACTACATCTCTGTTTACTCTCTTCCCGACGTCAACAACCTGGAGGGCTGGTTGGGAGGAGACTTACCTGTAATTCTCATCTCTTGTTAAAAAAAATAATCGCATCTAAAAAAAACAAGCATTATTTTGATTAATCGTTGATAATCATAGAACAGTTTTGTCTGGTTGTTGCGGTGGATATAGAGAGTGATGACTGCTGCACCTCACACGCTGAGATGAAGCCCCATGAATATTGTAGCTCGGTCGGTCACGCTGGTGTTGCTGGGTATAAGAAGAAGAGTTATCTCAACAAGGATCATCTCTGAGAAGGTTCCTCGCCCAGATGAGTCAAGAGTTTTTTTTCTCAATTTTTAAGTTGTTGAAGATAAGATAATTGTCGGGGCCGGGGGTGCTCCTGGTCCAGACTCAACTTACTGTATGTTGGGGGGAAAAAGATGGTGATAATGATGATGATGATGATGGTGATGGTGATGATGGTGATGATGATGGTGATGATGATGGTGATGATGATGGTGATGATGATGATGATGATGGTGGTGATGGTGGTGATGGTGATGGTGATGGTGATGATGGTGATGGTGGTGATGGTGATGGTGATGATGAGAGGCGAACAAAGCATTTTATGCCACACCAGTTGTTATTGTTTACCTCGTGGTGACGTGGCCGTACACCTGGCGGGTCACACCCCCAGTTGGAGGGTCCCGCAAAGTAGCCTACAGCTGTAGCCTGCAGCTGTAACCTGCAGCTGTAACTTGCAGGGCTGCTAAGAATTTCCGGTGGGCATCTCGGGCTGAATGACCCTAAAACAATTATTTGATCTAGATGAAAATAAGAAGACGAAGCTAATGTATTAGTGTGAGGCGGAGTAAAGGGCTGCAGGTAAGGTGTACTGCAGGTATAAACACATCAGCCTCCCAGACACGGAGTTACACTAGAGTCTTGTGCACTCTAGACAAAGACGCTCGCAATGTGTACTGTCTGGTCTTACCCTCCACCCCGTAATAACTGCCTCGTGGAGGTTAACGATCCCCTAATGTCTGCGGTCAAGTACGGTAGGAATGTGTGTGTGTGTGTGTGTATTTGTGTGGCACCACCGCCGTTATGTGCTGAAACAGGTTGTTATGGCCTCTGATCTACAGCTCGGCGTATTAAGTTAAGGGTCAAGACCTGGGCGAGGGCGGAGTAGGAGGGCCGGTAGTAGGGCAGGGCAGAGCGAGGTAGGGCGTCAGGGCAGGGCAGAGCAGGAAGGACGTGCGTAAAATGAGGCTGAGTAAAGCAGGGTAATTAGGGGTAGTAGGCAGGAGAGGGTAGTAGCAGGTACGTGGGTCAAGGCAGGGTAGGGTAAGGCAGGGTAGAGTAGGGTAAGGGTAGGGTAAGGCAGGGTAGAGTAGGGTAAGGGTAGGGTAAGGCAGGGTAGGGTAAGGGTAGGGTAGGGTAGGGCAGGGCAGGGTAGAGTAGGGTAGGCAAGGGTGGCAGGCAGGGGTGGGGCGGCAGGGGTAGGGCAGGCAGGGCAGAGTAGGGGCGGGTAGGGTGGGTGGGAAAGGCAGAGCAGGCAGGCAGGCAGCGTAAGGCAGGGCAAGCAGGCAGAGCAGGGGGAAGGGCAGGGCACAAGGTGGGCAGAGTGGGCAAGGGGGTAGGGTACAGGGCAGAGCAGGGTGGGAGAGGCATGGGCAGGGCAGAGCAGGCATGGGCAGGGTAAAGTGTGGGCACAAGCAGGGCAGAGCAGGGCATGGGGCTGGCAGTGCATGGCAGGCACATATGGCAGAGCAGGGCATGGCAGGCACAGGGCAGAGCAGGGGGCAGGGCAGGAAAGGTGGCAGAGCAGGGGACAGGGCAAGGCAGTGGCAGAGCAGGGCATGGGCAGGGCACACAGGGCAGAGCAGGGGCATGCAGGGCAGCGTGGGCTGGCAGGGCAGAGCAGGGCAAGGGCAGGGCAGCGTGCTGGCAGGGCAAGGCAGTGGCAGAGAAAGGGCTGGCAGGGCAGCGTGGGGCTGGCAAGGCTGCTATGTGGGCAGAGAAAGGCCAGGGCAGAGCAGGCATGGGCAGGCGGGCTGCGTGGCAGAGCAGGGCAAGGGCAGGGTAGGTATATAGGGCAAGGCAGGCAGAGCAGGGCAAGGCAGGGCAGCGTATGGGCAGGGCAGTGCAAGGTAGGGCAGCGGGCGGCAGGGCAGGCACACACACACACATCATTAGCCATTGGATCAGCATGCTCATAAACACAGATGAATGGGACATCTGCCCTCTCTCTCATCCCTCTGCCCTCCTCCCCTAATCCTCCCCACCCCCATCTCCCTGTCTCTGCCCCCACGGGTCATCCTGTCAAAGGGTTACGCCTAAAGTTTGTCCAGGAAAAAGGGTAGAGGAAGGGGAGGTAGAGGAGAAGGAGGTAGAGGGTGAGGAGGAGGAGGAGGAGGAGGAGGAAGAGAGGAGGTAGGAGGAGGTGAGACGGCCGTGCAGGTCAACATGTCAAAGAGTTACAAATGGCATCATCATCATCATCATCATCATCATCATCATCATCATCATCATCATCATCATCATCATCATCATCATCATTGTGCTGAGATAAACCTTCCTCTCATCTCTCAATACTCCTTTTCACATATCCGTTGAGACATTGTTACATAACTATTTGACAAATTTCATAACCGAATGACAGAACACATATCGAATGACAATCTTAAATAACTGTTGGTTCATGCTAACGGAAGAGACTGACATGAGTTATGAAGTTGACAGACGTGAACAATAAACCGACGGTCTACATATAGTTTGAGAATGTAACAATTGGAGAGTGACATACCACCAACAGTTATTTCAGATTGTCACTCGATATGTGTTCTGTCATTCCGTTATGAAATTTGTCAAATAGTTATGTAACAATGTCTCAACGGATATGTGAAAAGGTGTAATATATCTCTCATCTCTCACCTAACCTAACCTAACCTAACCTAACCTAACCTAACCTAACCTAACCTAACCTAACCTAACCTAGCCTAACCTAACCTAACCTAACCTAACCTAACTACTCTCAACACCGTGAAATATATAACTAAAAAATATTCTATATACACTAGACGTAATTTATATATCAAAGAGAGATTTATTAAATTATAAACATTAACATAGAGTTATTTAGTTCTAGACGTAATTTATATAGTAGATAGGTAATAAATCATAAACAGAATTTATATGATAAGGAAATTAGCAAGTTGTTTAATGATTTATATACTCCTGTAATATAAACAGTATCTACATAATTTATACAGAGTCAAGGATGATAACGAGACGGACAAACACTCTCGTTATATAGTACACTTCCTGTCATAATAACCTCGAGGCGGGGAATAAAGGTTATAAATGTACTAGTGTTGTGTTGTGTTGTGTTGTGTTGTGCTGTGCTGGTTTGTGTTGTGCTGTGCTGGTTTGTGTTGTGTTGTGTTGTGTTGTGCTGTGTTTATACCACTTCCATCAGTAAAAATTAAGTCACTCAATTGTCCCTTGGTACGATGACTTAAAAACTTGACGATGATTTAACCCCTTAGTGTAGAGGCTATTATACAAGGGTTAAGCCATTATATTACACACACACACACACACCACCACCAACCACCCACCCCCAACCCTCCACACCCCTAACCACCCACAACCATCTACACCCCCACACCCCCACAACCACCCACACCCCCACAACCACCCCACCCCTACAACCCACACCCCAACAACACACACCCCATCAACCTCCCTCCAAAAAACCCCGAAAGATTCACCAAGTCATGCACGTTGATATGCTTTCCGTCGTAACTGGTAATAACAGATCGTATCAAGTCACGAGGAAGTTTTAATAGCGAAATTACGACACTAACTTATTCACTATATAAGTACCATGAGGCATAGAGAGGAGGAGAGGAGAGGATTTGTATGTTAAGTTTGGTAGAGGTGAGCGTGGTCAAGGCAGGAGGTAGGCGTGGTTCAAGATAGTAGGTGGGCGTGGTCAAAACAGGAGGTAGGCTTGGCTAGTGCAGGAGGTGGGCGTGGTCAAAACAGGAGGTAGGCGTGGTCAAGACAAGGGGTGGGCGTGACTGGTGCAGGGGATGGGCGTGGTCAAAACAGTAGGTAGGCGTGGTCAAGACAAGGGGATGGGCGTGGTCAAGACAAGAGGTAGGCGTGGTCAGAACAGGGACTAGTTTTTCTCTAGAGCGCCATTAGTGTGCTGTGCGGCTCCGAGAAGAATAAATAATACTTTTAATTATTTTTTATTTTAACTGACTATTTTTTCTCTCTCTCTCTCTCTCTGACAGTTTGAGTAGTGAATCCAATCCAGAATATGACTGTTATCTTCGCCAGTCTAAAAATATTACTGTCTATCTTCGGTTAAAATATGACTTATCTTAGTCAGTCAGGAGTAAGGTAACCACAATATCAATATTTATCACCCTGACTACAGACCTGACTACAGACCTGACTACAGATCTGTCAAAATGTATCTCACTGTCAGCTAGATCAGTGTAGGTGATGTAAGCTTAGGGTAGAGACATTTATTAAGTGAGAGACACATATAATGGCATTGGGTGAGGAATAGTGAGGGAGGGAGGGTAAGATGGAACTAAGGTGAGGAGTAGGAGAGAGGGGAAGGAAGGAAGGAGGGAATAGGGAAGGAAAGAAGAAGGATAGAGAGGAAAGGTGAGGTAGTGAAGGAGAAGAGACAGCAGGACACACACACACACACACACACACACACACACACACACACACACACACACACACACACACACACACACACACACACACACACACACACACACACACACACACACACACACACACACACACAATGAACCGTCAACAAGAATGAATAAGTCACTGTGAAATATGTTTAGTCTTATTTTAAACAACGACTAATAAAGACTTATCGGCGTGAAGTGTAATTATCAGCCTCATTAAACAACGCCATCTATGGTGAACTAACGCTTGGGTAGGTCGAGTCAGTCAGGAGTTAAACTTATATACTTATTACTTATTCAAACATATACCTTTAATAGTCACAATGATAACGAAAAAAATATTACTGTCTCATCTCTTAAGGTTAATGGTATACATAAATATTATATGTATAAGTGTTAAGTAATAAATAGCTGTTACTCCTTCCACAGCTACATCCTATATCAATCCGTCAGTCAACACATTCCAGAGGCTAGAAGACACACAAGGAACACTAGACCTTAAAGAGATTAACATAAATATCATAACTGCGTGTGTCTGGCTGGGGTGGAGGCACTGGGAGGAGGACAGCGAGGAGAGATGCTATTATAACTTGCCTTATCTATTTACTCTAATTTACGCGCCCTATTTTCCTCACCGCTTTTGATATTGGTGTGTCTCTCTGTCTCTCTGTTTGTGTTGGTGTACCCTAATCAGGAAATTGACCTCAGGATGCTAGTTAGATTTCGAGCTTGGTGGAATATTAGTTCGATTCTGATGCGGTTGTTTGTTTTTCTTTAGGCGGTGATGTATACAAACCACGTCTCTTCCTGCTAAATTATCCCACCGCTGAGGTTCATTCATTGAGGTGAGCACTGGGGTGAAATTTGGGGAAGGTTTAAAGACGTGCGTGTGTGTGTGTGGGGAGGAGGTTAAGTCAGCTCTCTCTACATTTGGCCGGCTTTAAGAACGAGGCGAGAGAATGTTGTAAACAAGGTCTCTTAAAACGATGAAAGTTTGTGGGTTAGAAATCATGGCATGGTACATTCTTCTTGTTCTTGTTCTTGTTCTTAAACTGACGATGAAAACAGTTTAAAGAAATTGTTTTAAGATTTTTTTAATGAGGAGGTTACGTAAAAATGAATGTAGCTTAATTAAATGTTTTCTTTTTGTTGAATGTCTTTATCTTTCTTCTGTTACGTAAGATGATTATATTGTGATTAAATGTTTTTATTTATTTATTTTCTCTTTTACGTAAGATGGATATAGTTAATGTAATTTTCTTTTGTATTTTTTCTCCTTTATGTAAGATGGATGTAATAGATACGAGAGAGAGAGAGAGAGAGAGAGAGAGAGAGAGAGAGAGAGAGAGAGGTTAGGTTAGGTTAGGTTAGGGGACGTCAGAGGGTGGATGGTTGGCTCTGTGCCATAAGGGAGGACACGTCACTCACCATACAAGGGGGTGAGGTCAGGGTAGGGTCGAGGAGGCCCTGAGGTAGGCAGGTAGGTAGGTAGGCAGGGCGGCCAGGTAAGAAATCAACAGCGATTTCACTCATTCATTCTCCAGCCACCTCGACCTCCTGAGAGACACAGAGAATAAAAAAGAGATAGAGACGGTAGGGGAGAGAGATAGAGATGAAAGCCGTTGGGGGGGTGGAAAGAACTAGGCCGTGGGTTGAGAGGGGGTGGCTAGTGGGTAGGTCCAGATGGGTCCAGGTGATGACTAAGAGCTTCGCCAGTTGAGAGAGAGAAGTGGAGTAGGTACGGTACAAGATTTTACACTGTATTTCTAGACGGTACAGGAGTCAGTACTATCCTTCTAAACGGTACAGGAAGGCTACACTACACCCTTGAACCTAACCTAACCTAACCTAACCTACCTACCCTACCCAACCCTAACTTACATCATGGAGTTACTTCATATCATAACACATTATCAGGGTTACGTGTTTTGCATTATTCATTTCATATGCAGTAGTAAGAACTGAGACGGATAGGAGGTGTGGAGGTTTGTGTCTCTTGTATGAACTTTGATGATTCAGAACTGACCTGAATTTGGTTTATTTGACTTATGTATAAACGTCATGGTCGGTGGGTGAAGTGATGTTCATTTGTTTTTTGTGTTTTTAGAGTTTCGTCTCATACCACCAAGGGATAAAAAAAACAAGGACTTATTCTTTTGTCAGTAACTTTAACTCTGCGATGTTCATTTGTTTTTGTGTTTAATTTCGTCTCATGCCACCAGGGGATCAAAAACAAAACAAAGACTTATCCTTTTGCCCCTAAATATAAACTCTGCGTTATTCATTTGTTTTTATAGTTACTGGGTTGTACAGTAATAAGGTTGAACAAGAGGACAGAGCTGTCAGGATTACGTCTAGTTGGCAATTATGTGTATTGAAATGGTAATGACTTATTTATTTACATGATAATTTCCGATAAAACGGATTTGATGGTACAATAAAAGCAGGTACTGTAAATATAGTAAGTGTTACAAGAAATATTAATACTTCGACAATAGATATTTGTTTAGGGATGATTTAAAGGAAGGAGCGTAGTCTTTGCTCGGGTGTGTGGGGGTAAGTTGTTCCACACCTTCACACAGTGATATTTTATGGAGGTCTGGGACTGAGAGGAGCGCATGGGGGGTGGTCTCAGTAGCTCTGGGTGCCTTAAGTTGTATCTCTGATTATTCCGGAACTGGAAGTAATTATTGTCAAGCAAGTGATTGATATATTTGTAAACAAAGAGGGCACAGCAGTAGGTGTTAATATCCTCGAATTTTAAAAATTTCAATATAGCAAATTTTTCGTTTGTGTGATCTGTTTTTTCAAGTAGGTCATTGTCCGTACAACTCTCTTTTGTGCAGTAACCAGAGATTGTGTTTTTGAAGAGCCAGAGGCCCCCCATAGTGTGTGACAGTATATCAGGTGTTGGTAAACAAGATCACGATAGATTTCTTTCATTGCTGTGAGAGTGAGTGACTGTCGAGTGTGATACATGATACCGCACTGTTTATTGACTTTACTGTGAATGGCTTGTATGTGGTTTCTCCAGTTAAGTTTCTCATCAACAATAACTCCGGCTATCAACTGTTAATATTGTTATTATTATCCTCTCTGTATCTGTATTTTTCTGGCTAAATAAAATGTTTCAATCAATCAATCAGTCTCACATCCTCCTCAGCATCACCAGGTACTCTCCCTCATCTCTCGCCTCCTTATCTACCTCGTTCATCACCGTCGACATCTAACCATTCATCATGTCCTCCTCATCTACATATCATCGCATTATACTCTTCTATCATGCATCTGTTTGTCTGTCTGTCTGTCTGTCTGTCTGGAGAAGGTCTTTATTTCATCCTGCAACTATATCTTGCGTTAGTCAGGCCGCACCTCGATTATGCGATTCAGTTCTGGTGCCCTTATTATAGAATGGATATCAAATCACTAGAGTCGGTGCAGCGAAGAATGACGAAAATGATTCAGGGACTTAGAAACCTTCCATATCAAGATAGGTTAAAGAAACTTAACTTGCATTCCCTAGAAAGACGAAGAGTGCGGGGAGATATGATAGAAGTATTTAAGTGGGTGAAAGGAATCAATAAAGGGGATATAGATAAAGTTCTTATAATATCCGAGCAGGATAGGACTTGGAGCAACGGATTTAAGTTGGATAAGTTTAGGTTTAGGAGGGAGATAGGAAGGAACTGGTTCACAAATAGGGTGGTGGACGAGTGGAACAAGCTTAGCAACTTTGTAGTAAGTGCTGGAACTCTGGAAAGTTTCAAAAGGAGTGTTGGATAGATTCAAGGATGATAGAGAGTGGTAGTAAATCCTCGGACAGGAGCTGCCATGCACAGGCCAACCGGCCTATTGCAGACCTTTATGTTCTTATGTTATCCCCCTGCAACATATAGCTCCACAGAGGGTGTATAATTGATCAGTGCCGTCTGGTTTTCCGTCTGCTTGTTGGGATTAATTCTCCTCTCTCTCTCTCTCTCTCTCTCATTCAACAGAACCTTGAGGTCCATCCTAACTACACAGACACACACACACACACACACACACACAGACACACACACACACACAGTGTCTCACCTGCAGTTCTCATTAATCGCCTTCACCTCACCTGTTGCCGGTGTTTATGCTCCCCGTCACCTACCCGCTGTGGTGGGGGGGTGAAGGGGGTGTTATGACCTGGGGTGTAGTGGTCTATCTAGCTATACACATCCACAAACACTAATAAACAGTCATGTATACAAATAAACCCTTGAACACACACACAAACACACACACAAACATACATACATATCTGTCTATATATATATAATAATAAATACACCCGCACACCATGTAAACATAATATACGTACACAGATATACACACACATAATCATTTTAATAAGACACTTACACGTTGCCATGTCATATCCTGTTGCTGTACACACACTTAACACTTGCTGGAGTATGTGGTGTGATGGTGTTACCTGTTGTTACCTGTTGCTTGATGAGGTGGCTTCCAGATAAGCAGGTATTATTAGTGCCATTTTTCTTCGTTTTTTTCTTGTTGTTGTTCTTCTTCTCCTCTTCTCCTTCTTCTTCTTCTCCTCTTCTTCTCCTTCTTCTTCTCCTCCTCTTCCTTCTCCTCTCTCTCTCCCTCCTTGACATTTAATAACCGCTTCCATTTATCCTCACGCTTTGTAACCACTATATCCAACGACGCCTCGATATAACGGACTTTCCTCTATATAGTCCGCTAAATAGACTTTATATCCAACGACCCCTCGATATAACGGACTTTCCTCTATATAGTCCGTTAAATAGAGACTTTATATCCAACGACCCCTCGATATAACGGACTTTCCTCTATATAGTCCGTTAAATAGAGACTTTATATCCAACGACCCCTCGATATAGCGGACTTTCCTCTATATAGTCCGTTAAATAGAAGTTTTACTATCCCCCAAAAATCTAACTTGATCTCGCCAGGAATGTATTCAATAACGACTCTGTCTCAATGATGAATAAGGTCCATATTGTCGTCTCTTAGTGATATATGAACCCATTAAAATAACTATACATCTTTCTTACCCCGAACCAGAGTGTATTAATGAACGCAAGGACAGTGATGGATACAGGTGTGATTTTTCTTATATCCTTCCTTCCTTCCTTCCTTCCTTCCTTCCTTCCTTCCTTCCTTCCTTCCTTCCTTCTTAGATGTGGATGGACTAGGAGAGTACAGTACGTTGTTTGTATCCTTTGTGGACTCTCTTCCAATGTACTCTTCCTCTTCCTCTTCTTTCTCCTGTGATAATTGTACGCTTGTGAAAATGTACTCTACTACTTCCTGTCTATGTATAGTACTCTTTAGAACATATTCATATACATTTTCGTTATGTACTCTTGCATGCATGTACAGTATATACCTCTTCATTATGTACTCTTGTAAGCATGTTCCTCTTGACTACGTACTCTAGCGAACATGTAATCATATAAGCACGTACTCTTAAACGAAAACAAACACCCAATCTGAACTCAGAAGAACGCTGAATAAATTTAACCAATCCGTGAATCCTCTTGAATCCATTCCTGACGCGAACGACTGGACGACTTACAATAACATACTAAGTCGAACTATTGACCCACCACACGCTAAAGGTCAATTAATCATTAAAATAAAATATAAATAAACACCAATTAAGTCATTTAAGTTAACTACCTAACCAGCGGTAATAAATCTTCACGAAAATGCAATTAGCGAAGGGAAATGTAAATGGACAATAGTTTGTTTGTTTTTTTTCATCCGGTATTAATTTATGGTTCAGGTTTGAGGACGTAGAATTGATCGAAGATGAACGATTCTGAACGATATGCTTTGAGACTCTTCGACTTCTGCCCTGAAATGATAACCGAGAAGGGGAAGGATTCTGATTTCTTAATGTTTCGTGTTTTTTTTTTTTTTTTGTGTGTTTGTATTTAATGTCTTAATTGACTCTTTGATTTATAGTGAGATGTCTCAGTATAGTGTCTCAGTAAAGTGTCTCAGTATAGTGTCTCATACAGTGTCTCAAGTGTTGTGTGTTTCGTGTCAGCACCACCACTAATACTATAACTACCAGCACTGTATCACCACCACCACCACTCCTACACAGTCACCAAGGTATCGTCCACACACCATCACCTCCCTGGCAACCATTCTGTTACCAATAGCTTGAGGCAGAGTGAGTGTGTGTGTGTGTGTGTGTGTGTGTGTGAGTGTGTGTGTGAGTGTGTGTGTCCAGCAAGAAACACAGTCAAGCCTTTGTTACCTCTCCTCTGGGCCCTGTTAGATTACAAGACTCGTTTAAGCTCTACCAAATGACCACGATTTAATAGCTCGTCTCTTTAATGAACCCAATGTCACAGCTTAAACAGGACGTAGCATCGGTGCGGAAGACAAATAATTCAGGTGATGGTAATACAATTCTCGTTTTCTCTCGATAATAAACGGGTTGTTAGAATTGATGATTATGCTCGTATCGTTTCTTGGGTTAACAGTCTACCAAATTTCGGTTGTTTTTTTTCTGAATTGGGTTTATTCTTCGTATAAATATTACCTTATCGTCATGTCTGTATTGGAATTGTGGTAAGGAAGTCGATAATTCACGTCAGAAATGAGATTCAAGAAAGCGTGTGTGGGAAATGGAATTGGTTTGTGGAGTATTGGAACTAGTGACGTTGAATTATTATCCCATCATCGTAAGTCTACAGAAAGCCCCTCTTGACGTCAACACCAACACTGACTTACACAGCCATGGTAACCTGACGTCTTGTTTATAGAGTCACAGATGTCTTAAGCCTCTAATTAGATTATCTTACAGGTGAGACAGGTGTTGAAATTGTAGATGAAAGAATGCGATAACAGGAGAAGTATAACATGTTATCTTTTAGTATTACCTGTAATAACTAGTTACCTTGTGATTTAGTTATTGTGTGGGTCCTGCTTACCTGTCCGGGGCTACTTAACTTGTAGTGGAGAATTGGCAGGTGAGAATTAGTTTATTCGACGAGGTTCAGTTGTACTCGACACCTACACATTAACACGAGTCTTTCCTCTCAAAACCTAACCTAACCCCTCTCTCTCTCTCTCTCTCTCTCTCATAACCCCGTAACCTAACACTATATCTACCCTACAACATCACCTAACCACACCACCATCTAACCACACCATCACCTAACCACACCACCACCTAACCACACCACCACCTAACCACACCACCACCTAACCACACCACCACCTAACCACACCATCACCTAACCACACCATTACAACTCTATCATATAAAATGTTTAGTAAATTGACGACTGAGATTATGTACCCAAGGCTTAAATCTTATCTTCACTATGTATTTCTTATCTCATTCACCTATAATAACATCACGGTATACGAGGCGTGATAAATTCGCCATAAATGAGACAAGACAATCGTGATGGTGATACTGTTAACATGATACTCTTATTTAACTCATAATAAAGCTCTTGGTATTATTAACTATCACGCCTTGGGAGTAATTTATGATTATATTGAATAACTAACATGATTAAATATTCAACAATATAATTTTATTTACCGTGATAAAACGTGTTAACAAGGTAGACGATTGACATGATGAGAATACCCTGTTGACATGAATGTTCTGGCGTGATATAGCATCGTTGAGAACACCGCCTTATCATCAACTGGATACACCAATGTACTAGGTTAGGTTAGTATCCCCCCTCCCCCCTGGTGTGTCTAGCTAGGTTACAGGACAAAATCCCAGCGGACAAAATCCCAGCGGACAAAATCCCAGCGGACAAAATCCCAGTGGACAAAATCCCAGCGGACAAAATCCCAGCGGACAAAATCCCAGCGGACAAAATCCCAGCGGACAAAATCCCAGTGGACAAAATCCCAGCCTCTTATCCCAAAAGTGGACAAAATCCCAGTCTTATAAATAAAAGTCTCATATTTAAAAAAAACAAATTTAACATTCAAAATTCGAGTCTCATAAATAAAATAAAATAAATAAAATAAAATAAAATTCAGTTTCATAAATAAGTCTCATATATATAAAAAGAAACAAACTTTAAAAAAAAAATTTAAGTCATTTGATACAATAAACAATATTCAATATATAAATTTATTTCATGCTCACAAAATTATGCTCCATTTATATAAACATAATTATGAATAACCACTTGAGACGAATGCATGCTCCAACACCCTGTAGGAACTCCTTTACAGTCTTAGATGAGGATTGGCGATCTGAACACAGGTTGACAGGACGTTCTTCAAAGGTTTTCTGGGCTCTGCGGACACGTTTCTGTGGTCGTTCACCTTAATACAATATAAAATAATATCATATTATTAATATGATAACAGGCGAATGGTCATCTCACCTAATTTTATATGAGACTGGCGTTTTTGTCCACTTTTGGGATAAGAGGCTGGGATTTTGTCCACTGGGATTTTGTCCGCTGGGATTTTGTCCGCTGGGATTTTGTCCACTGGGTTTTTGTCATGGAATCGTCTAGCTAAGGGTCTACATGTTACCTCCATAAACAGGTTTGGTCCACTGGCGCGCGTGTCTAAAGTCCTGGGGTATAAGTGCTCTCTGAGTGGGTAATAGTTATGCTCTCTGAGTGGCTAATATTTATGCTCTTTGAATGGGTAGTGTTTATATAACTCTTTTAAGTTTTATGCCCTCTGAGTGGGTAACGTATATATATGCTCTCTGATTGGTTAATACTTATGCTCTCTGAGTGGGTAACGTATATATATATGCTCTCTGATTGGTTAATACTTATGCTCTCTGAGTGGATAACGTATATAGTCTGTTTGGGGGATATTATTATTTTTATAGATAATAATTTTCGATAATAAACGATGATTTCTGGTCATTAACAATTATCACACACACTCAACACACCTCAACCCTGTCACGCCATAATAAACATCTCTCTCTCTCTCTTTGACCTTCATCTCTTGGCCAATTTCTCTTAATTTTCTCACTTCTCGAACCAGTTTTCTTTTTTGCTCACATTTTTTTTTTTGTACCTAACCTCATCTGGTTTAATTTTCGTGTTTTTTTTTGTTGGGTTTGTTTTTGTTTACTTGTCTGGCTTTTGTGGTTTTTGTTTTTTGTTTTATACTTTAAGTATTTTCCTTATTTTTGTCTTTTATTTTTTATTTATTATTATTATTTTTTTTTATTTATTGTGATTTATTTTATTTTATTTACTGACTTTTCATATTTTTCTGTGATAAATTCGTCTGTTTTTGTCTATATGTTTGGATACAATAATGGAATTTTATTTTACACAATATTTTAATTTTATTTCTTGAGACATTAAAACCCATATAGGGGTTTTATAGAGGAGAATATATTAATATTTTATTCATTATTTTATCATTTACATCAGGATTTTATTGTTTTTCATTATTTATCCTTAATATAGTAAAGGAATTATATTATATTAAACTTAATTAATTATTCTGAGTTAAAAATTATATACTGGAGACATTTTATTGACTCAAGAAAGAAGATTAAACTAATAAATTGGTTGATTCATTGAGTAATTAAAATAGATCTTAATGTAGAAATTGATAGAGTTAATTAAAATGTCATAGAGGAGAGAGAAAAGACTAAGATGGTCTTAGTAACAATAAAGGCGACAAGCAAGGGACCTTGTGGTACTCCGTGTTGTGGCGCTGGGCTAATGGGTTCGTCATAATGGGTTAGGTTAAGTTAGATTAGGTTAGGTTAGGTTAGGTTAGGTTAGGATAGGTTTAAGTTAGGTTAGGTTAGGTAAGGTTAGGATAGGTTTAAGTTAGGTTAGGTTAGGTTAGGTTAGGTTAGGTTAGGATAGGTTAGGTTTAAGTTAGGTTAGGTTAGTTTAGGTTAGTTTAGGATAGGTTTAAGTTAGGTTAGTTTAGTTTAGGTTAGGTTAGGATAGGTTTAAGTTAGGTTAGGTTAGGATAGGTTTAAGTTAGGTTAGGTTAGTTTAGGTTAGGTTAGGATAGGTTTAAGTTAGGTTAGATTAGGTTAGGTTAGGTTAGGTTAGGATAGGTTTAAGTTAGGTTAGGACTGACCACAAATGTAACTGCAGCTCATTTATCCTGCAAAAGTGATGGGTGACCAGGCTGACTCTCTTCCATTGTTGACTGTCGACGCCTACAGGACCCACAGTGATGTACAGTGGCTGGCTGGAGCTGTGTCTTAGTGCAGCTTACCTGTTCCTCTCTACCTGTCGTTACACCTTAAGTTATGTCTCCGCTATATATTATTATTTCCCAAGAGGCGTTCTGAATATAAATGACCCACAGTGGTAGTGTCTTGTGTAGAGTCGAGGTGTGTGGCTGAAGGAGGGAGGATCTCTTTTGTTTTGGTTTATCTGAAGGTGTGGCTGAAGGTGTGGCTGAAGGAGGGAGGAGGATCTCTTTTGTTTTGGTTTATCTGAAGTGTGGCTGAAGGTGTGGCTGAAGGAGGGAGGAGGATCTCTCTTGTTTTGGTTCACCAGGACCTTTAGGCGCCATGTTCAGGCCAGACTGGTGGTGAGTGACCTATGTCGTTGAGGTGCCTGTTGGTTTATGTATGGTGATCTTTATGTCTCTCTCTATTTCTTCTCTCTCTCTCTTAACCAATGAATAAATTAACCAACATAAACACAGGTGTGGTGTTTTACTGTGGTACTGATACGACACACACACACACACACACACACACACACACACACACACACACACACATATATCTCACCACGTAACGATAACTTTGCATGTGAGAACGAAATCAAATTAAGATAAAAAAAATCCGTGAATAAATCGAATGAAAAGTGACATAAGAGTGATGAATTTACCCCCAAGAAAATAAATTACCACAAGTAAAATATATCAAGGAGAATTTGTATTTCTTTTTTTTCTATGAGACGATGAAATATCACGTGACGGTAAAATTCCCACTTGATTGTGTATCGACCTTAGGGGTGGGGGTGGCGCCTTCCCTGACTCAGTGTGTGACGCATTGCTTTGCTACGGTGATGTGTTTACGTCTTGGTGGCGGGACACTAAGAGAAGACGTGGGGTTAGAGACAGTAAGAGATAGAGAGAGAGAGAGAGATATTTTACCTATTTACTATTTACTATTACATGAGAAACAAAAAATATAAACGAAACTCTTAACTCGTGTGGAAGTGGAAGACATATTCAAAAACTATATTCGTGTTGTGAAAAAAAAAATATACCTATGATATAAAGACTGAGAAAACAAAGAGAAAAATAATAAAATAAACAAAAGATAAAGAGGAATAAGATAAAAAAGAGACATAACACAGGAACGAGAACCAGCCACTATTGTTTACGTCACATAGGAGGTAAGATAAAGTCAACTACACGAAGCGGTTTTAAGAGTAAGATAAACAATTCGATCTTACTATTGTAGAATTTAGTAATGGTGGAGATGAACTTTAAAACTTCACTAAATAACTAAAAAATACTTAAATAATATGTCGTGTATGTGTGTGTGTGTAGATAATATAATTTAAAGATAATATAACCTTATTTGTTATTATTATTGGTTAATGTATGTTTTATTAAGGAAATAGTTCATCAGGTGTGGTCACTATTTCATCCTCGTAGTGAAAAGATATTAAAAAAAATGTGTTTTTCGAGTCTAGTTGGGGCCAGATGTGTCAGCTCTTGGCCAGATGTGTCAGTTCTTAGCCAGATGTGTCAGTTCTTAGCCAGATGTGTCAGCTCTTGGCCAGATGTGTCAGTTCTTGGCCAGATGTGTCAGTTCTTGGCCAGATGTGTCAGTTCTTAGCCAGATGTGTCAGTTCTTAGCCAGATGTGTCAGTTCTTAGCCAGATGTGTCAGCTCTTGGCCAGATGTGTCAGTTCTTAGCCAGATGTGTCAGCTCTTGGCCAGATGTGTCAGTTCTTAGCCAGATGTGCTGCCTTGGCCAGATGTGGTTGCTCTGGCCAGATACCGCGCCATTGGCCAGATGTCAGCTTCTGTCAGATGTGCTGCCAGTTTCAGCCAGATGCTGCTCTTAGCCAGATGTACGTTCTTGGCCAGATGTGCTGCTCCCCAGCCAGATGTGTCGCTCCACAGACGCCGTGTACGCCTTTGCCAGATGCCGCGTTCTGGCCAGACATCTCAGCTTCTTTGCCGCCAGATGTGTCAGCTCTTGGCCAGATGTGTCAGTTCTTGGCCAGATATCTCAGCTCTTGGCCAGATGTGTCAGTTCTTGGCCAGATATCTCAGCTCTTGGCCAGATGTGTCAGTTCTTAGCCAGATGTGTCAGTTCTTAGCCAGATATCTCAGCTCTTGGCCAGATATCTCAGCTCTTGGCCAGATACCAGATTGATTGCATAACAACTCCTGACAGTAACAAACAGACGTGATATTGCCTCACATTGATTTGAACACCTCACTGCGGGGAATAATATGAGGGCGCTGGGTTATATCGATTTGACTGTCTGTCCAACTTTACTGATTTATAAGCGCCGTTGTGATTGATTTAGTGAGGGGGGACAGGTATTGGCCGCAGGTAAGAGCCAGGTGTTAGTGGTGTTGTGGCGTTGCTGCTTCGTTTACACACACACACACACACACACACACACACACATACACACAGACACATACACACACACACACACATACACACACACACGATTAAAGCAGTTCCGGGTTGGTGTGTCTTATACTTTGAGGGACCAGGAGATTGGACCTAACCTAACCTAACCTAACCTAACCAAACCTAACTTAACCTAACCTAACCTAACCTAACCTAACCTAACCTAAATCTGACCAAAATCTAACGTAACCCAACCCAATATTTTTTAATCCGTTATATAGAAAGTGTCATATATAACATCCCTCCCTATAACGGAATTTTCACTCATATAATCCGGTAAACAGAGGAAAAATATTACACCACAATTAATTTCTTAAACAGACATCAACTGGATTTATTTGTACCAGCAAGTTGTCCATTTCGATCGGTCACTCACCTCAACTTCGGTCACTCACCTCAACTTCGGTCACTCACTTCAACTTCGGTCACTCACCTCAACTTCGGTCACGCACTTCAACTTCGGTCACTCACCTCAACTTCGGTCACTCACCTCAACTTCGGTCACTCACCTCAACTTCGGTCACTCACCTCAACTAAATTGAAAAAAATATACCTGTGCTATTACCTAGACTCTTACGTTAACACAAGATACATTAACGTGAGGTAAGTTCTTCCTCCTTGTCTTAGATCCAGAAGCTGTTATCTAAGAATTAATTGATAGATATAAAGAGAGAATGGATGTATTTATTTTTTGATGTAGAGAAGAGGTAGTTAGGGTTGTTTGGTAGTTAAGTGGGTAATTTGGTTAATTATTGACTGTTGTTTTGGTGTCACTGGTTTCTTTTGTTTGTTTGTTTACTTCTGAGGTATTGGAGGTAATTAGCTGTTTTGGTGGAGGTAAATAATGAGAGTTATATGAAGTGTTACCTGGATATATTTACAAACACACACACACACACACACACACACACACATGGAGGCTGAGAACAGTGTGAGTGTTGTTGACGTTATGAATTAAAATGTATTAACAGTCGATCGGCAAATTAGAACTTGTTGAAGAGGCAGTGGGTGGAGGGAGAGAGAGAGAGAGAGAGAGAGAGAGAGAGAGAGAGAGAGAGAGAGAGAGAGAGAGAGAGAGAGAGAGAGAGAGAGAGAGAGAGAGAGTCAAGACGTGACCAACCAATTAGATTTTTATCTCTTGTTTATGAGTCATGAAGAAAGGTAACTTATTTCACTTGTTGATTAGACACACTAGCGCTACCTGGGGGGTATTAGAAAATATACTGAGGTCTTTTTAATCTTGACGTGCTCCAGGTGACGTAACCTATTGTCTTCATCCGTGACTTAGGTGCTTAGGGATAGAGGCACAAAGAAGACGCACAGAGAAGAAGAAAAAATAGAGAAAGATATTGATATAGAGAGAAGAAACATAACAAAAATATAGAGAAGATGATGAGGACAGTCAGCTTGAGTGAGAGAAGGAGGAGAGGGGGGAGAGGGGTAGTGAGAGAAGGAGGGAGCGAGGGAGAGGAGGTACCGGTACGTCAGTGAGGTAGAACACGGAGGTCAGTCTGGGTTTGGCCCCTCCTCAGTGAGCAGTGTGTCCTCCCGCCCGCCCACCGCCACTGAACCAACACCTTCCTCCTCCCTCTCCCAAAACACATCACAGCAAACGTTCGCCAGCAACCATCACCAACAACCAGAATATATTTTTTTTCTTAAATTTTCCCAAGTGAAGAAAAAAAAAACTGGTATATCCCATCACTATTTATGAATTATTTAACATTCGTACAATATAAATTATTTTTTTTTTACTTTTATTTACATCATGGTGATTGAATATAGATTAAGTGGTATTTGATTCCTTTTACTCAGTGTTCAGAACCTAAGTGGTATTTGATTCCCTTTACCCAGTGTTCAGGACCTAAGTGGTATTTGATTCCTTTTACTCAGTGTTCAGGACTTAAGTGGTATTTGATTCCCTTTACCCAGTGTTCAGGACCTAAGTGGTATTTGATTCCCTTTACCCAGTGTTCAGGACCTAAGTGGTATTTGATTCCTTTTACTCAGTGTTCAGGACCTAAGAGGTATTTGATTCCCTTTACTCAGTGTTCAGGACCTAAGAGGTATTTGATTCCCTTTACTCAGTGTTCAGGACCTAAGTGGTATTTGATTCCCTTTACCCAGTGTTCAGGACCTAAGTGGTATTTGATTCCTTTTACTCAGTGTTCAGGACCTAAGAGGTATTTGATTCCCATTACTCATTGTTCAGAACCTAAGTGGTATTTGATTCCCTTTACTCAGTGTTCAGGACCTAAGACTGACCACAGGGACGTAACTCGATCTGTAGTAATGACCAGGTAACAAATATAGCCCACCTTGAACGTCGTGAACAGCAGGTACAGGTAAGGTGATCCGTGGGAGCATTATGTTTGCAAGATATTCTGAGAGCTGGTGAGAGAGATGCCTTGCCAAGTACGGTGAGGCCTGTTATTCATATTCGTCGCCTCCCTCTCTCTCTCTCTCTCCTTCCTTCCTTCCTTCCTTCCTTCCTTCCTTCCTTCCTTTTTTTCCTTCCTTCCTAACATCCTTTCTTTCTTTTTTCCTTCCTAACTTCATTTCTTCCTTTACTCCGTCCGTCCTTCCTTCCTTCCTTCCTTCCTCCCTCCCTCTCTTCCTGATCCACACCACCACCACCCCTCAGACACACACCAAACATCCAAACTGACTGTCTAACTGGACTGTCTAGAGTGAGTTAGTGTTGTGGAAGAGATAAGACAATCGTGTAAGATAACTGGTGTTGTGTGTGAGGTAAAGAGACTACTCCACCCAGTCTTATTTACAGTCACTGAGTATTCACCTCATTAAGAGACTGCTCCCCTGGCTGGAGAGACCAACACTCACCTGATATGCAAATTAATTAAATCAAATCCACATTATAATAAAAAATATGATCAATTTTATAAGCTTATTTCAATATTTTATTTAAGTATCTCTATAAGCAAACACACTAACTACCCTTGAATTTTTTATTATATAAGTATAATTTAGACTAATTAACTCAATAATCAAGAATGAAATTACTTTGACGTGACATAAAAAATTCCGAGAAAACTTGAAAAAAAAAAATTAAACGAAGTATTTTTACCCCAAGCAACACAAACACTCAAACAGGATCCAATACTAACCTATACGGTGTTGTGATTCCCCTTCCTACCGGAAACGATGAACTAGAAGCTAAGAACTGTTAACAAAAAGAGGTTGAACAAGGAGATTTAACAAGCGTGAAGACATGAAAGGCATTTACCAAGCCTTTGCAGTCAAGAATTTTGCTGGTAACGTCCGCTGTATATTGTTTTTTGTGTTATCTTTGTTATTAAACTAAATTATGAACATATGTATTTATGCACATCCTCAATTATATCCGTGTGATTATGTACAAAATCATTAGACACTGGAGTTGTGCCAGAGTTGTGGAAACAGGCAAATGTTGTACCCATATTCAAAAAGGGAGACAGAGCATCAGCGTCAAATTACCGGCCGATCAGTTTGACGTCAGTAGTGGGGAAATTTCTTGAATCAATTATAGCAGATAGCATCCGATCGCATCTAGAGAAAAGCAAATTAATCTACGACTCTCAACATGGGTTTACAAAGGGAAAATCTTGTCTAACAAATCTGCTAACGTTTTTTAAGAAAGTCTTCGAGGTAGTAGATAATGACGAAAATTACGATGTTATTTACTTAGACTTTAGCAAAGCATTTGACAGAGTACCGCATCAGAGGCTTCTGAGAAAAATTAAGGCTCATGGTATCGAGGGGAAAGTTTTAAATTGGATAAAATCATGGCTCACGGATAGAACGCAGAGGGTGAGCGTAGATGGTGTTAAATCTGAGTGGGGCCGTGTAACCAGTGGGGCTCCCCAGGGGTCAGTACTAGGCCCACTCTTGTTCATAATCTACATAAACGATTTAGATACTGGGATCAGCAGTGACATTAGCAAGTTTGCGGATGACACCAAAATAGGGCGGCAAATTAATTCAGGGCAGGATGCAAATGCATTACAGGAGGATCTAAATAAACTGCAGGGGTGGTCTGAAGGGGTGGTCTGAAAAATGGCAAATGAAATTCAACACCAGCAAGTGCAGCGTATTTAATATTGGAAGAACAAATACTTATAATGTTTACAGCCTTAACAACATCAACCTAGAGAAGTCGACTTGTGAAAGAGACCTAGGGGTACTTGTAAGCCCGGACCTACGGCCTAGAAAACAGTGCGTTAATGTTCGAAATAAGGCAAACAGAGTATTGGGTTTTATATCTAGAAGTGTAAGTAACAAGAGGCAGAGGTCTTATTGCAACTATAGCTTGCGCTAGTCAGGCCGCACGTCGATTATGCGGTTCAGTTCTGGAGCCCCTATTATAGAATGGATATAAATTCACTAGAGTCGGTGCAGCGAAGAATGACAAAAATGATTCCGGGACTTGGAAACCTTCCATATCAGGATAGGTTAGAGAAACTTAACTTGCATTCCCTAGAAAGACGAAGAGCAAGTGGGGAGATATGATAGAAGTATTTAAGTGGGTGAAAGGAATAAAAGTTCCTATAATATCCGAGCAGGATAGGACTCGGAGCAAACGGATTCAAGTTGGATAGGTTTAGGTTTAGGAGGGAGATAGGAAGGAACTGGTTCACAAATAGGGTGGTGGACGAGTGGAACAAGCTTAGCAACTTTGTAGTAAGTGCTGGAACGCTGGAAAGTTTTAAAAGGAGGCTGGATAGATTCATGGATGATAGAGAGTGGCAGTAACTCTCGACAAGAGCTGCCATGCACAGGCCAACCGGCCTATTGCAGACTCCTTATTTTCTTATGTTCTTATGTTCTTATGTATGCAAATGCCGTCACACATACATACAAATACATATACATAGTGACAGACATGCATACATCATTATTATTATTATCATCATCATCATTATCATTATCATCATCACCATCATCATCATCATCATCATTATCATCATCACCACCATCATCATCATCATTACCGTACACATGCCACCTACCTGCATTGATTACGACTTACCTGTATATTAAATCTCTGTTATGAGTCTTCTTACTCACTCTGTTCCAATTCTTTCTTTTGCTCTTGTTGTTACTCTCTTTATCCTCTTTCTCTTTGTTTTCTCTTTCTTCGTTTCTTCTCCTCCTCTTCTTCTATTCCTCCTCTCCTCCTCATTCTTCTCCTCTCCCTCCCCTCCCCTTCCTCCTCCTCCTCCTAATAGACAGCTCAGGTAAGATTAATTAACCTATACATACAGGTGGCGAAATTTCCCCTCCCCTTCCCTCTAATCCCTCTCAACTCCTCCCCCTCCTCTCTATCACATACCAGAAGTCACACCAAAAAACAGTCATTAAGAAAGATTATTCGACCCTCTCTATATGGGGGTCGAGCGTCCAATCCACAGGTGATTGGTCGAGTACCTTAATAGGGTATGGAACCGTGCCCTATACGCGTGGTCTGACATGTCCGCGTGTCATTTAGTAGATGGAGTAGGGGAAGGGGATAATGAGATGAGGGGGGCAGAGGTTTTTTTTATGGTAGGTGGAGAGACAGAGAGAGAGAGAGAATAGCTGCTCTCAACACATCCATAAACTACATTAAAACTTTACCTGAGAACATCGTGACTAGCGGAGCGAAGTTTCACAACAACACCGTAAAATTAAATCCAGTTCGCATAAGAGAGAGCAGCATTATATACTCACTATATTTGGATATTTTTAGATTATTTTATTATTTCCTCCCCTCTATAAAATAAGGAAGAAGGTAGTTACATAGTGTTGTTTTGTCTGTCTGTTTGTCCTCCATATAACCGTATGAAGAGTCAATTTTATTCACTAATACAACACTGACTTAATACTGAGATGGTAATTTGTAAAATGGCGTCGGATCGTTAATATTATCTAAGTCAGGCCTGGCTAATTATAATTTTTCATCACTAAATACCAGATTTAAGGCTCCTCTTGTGTGAGTTTCAAAAATTCAACAAATACAAATTAGTACCATAAGTAGAATTCATACATGCAAAATAAAACGAATTAAAAGCATTCGCTCTCACGGCATAAACAAACAATGAGCTATGCATTTTTTCACATCTCGACCCAAAAAGACTTTAATAACTTTTAAAAGAAAATATCCTCTGGTTTAATTTTATTTTCATTATAAACCCGAGTCTAAGATTAAACCACCCCCCCCCAAAAAAAAAGTAGTTTGTGTATTTGTGTGGTTTAACCGAAAAGAAATGAGTGAATATTTGTTTTATTTATAACATGTGGCGTCACCAGGATGGATTGGCCAGTTACAATCACAAGGAAGTAAAATGCAGTTGCAATGATCACCACTAAAGAGTTAGCTTGCAACGATCACCACTAAAGGAGGTTAGCTTGCAACATTCACCAACAGAAGGATGATAGCTTGCAACATTCACCAACAGAAGGATGATAGCTTGCAACATTCACCAACAGAAGGATGATAGCTTGCAACATTCACCAGCAGAAGGATGATAGCTTGCAACATTCACCAGCAGAAGGATGATAGCTTGCAACATTCACGAACAGAAGGATGATAGCTTGCAACATTCACCAACAGAAGGATGATAGCTTGCAACATTCACCAACAGAAGGATGATAGCTTGCAACATTCACCAGCAGAAGGATGATAGCTTGCAACATTCACCAGCAGAAGGATGATAGCTTGCAACATTCACGAACAGAAGGATGATAGCTTGCAACATTCACCAGTAGGGGGAGGCTGGTGATAATGGTCCAGGGAGGAGAGCTCTGGACGGTCACAAAGATCATGGCGTAGTGGTGCTTGGTCTCAGAGTCACCAAGATAGTGGCTTAATGGCTTTAATGGTGCTAAGAATATTCCTTTCACCTCACAATAAATCCAGAGCTACGACGTCACACTATCTAACCAATCATAACACCCTTAGTCATGTAATTGTAACAAAAGTAATTTATGATTCGTCCATTCTGCGCAAGGAGATTTCAACGAGTAAGGAGATAGTAATCTTTAAATAGTCTAAATAATAAATAATACGGCTTATCTTAATGGAGTGTGTGTGTGTGTGTGTGTGTGTGTGTTAGTGTGTGTGTGTTAGTGTGTGTGTGTGTGTGTGTGTGGGCGTAGTACATAAGAAAATAAGGAGTCTGCAATAGGCCGGTTGGCCTGTGCATGGCAGCTCCTGTCGAGAGTTACTACCACTCTCTATCATCCATGAATCTATCTAGCCTCCTTTTGAAACTTTCCAGCGTTCCAGCACTTACTACAAAGTTGCTAAGCTTGTTCCACTCGTCCACCACCCTATTTGTGAACCAGTTTCTTCCTATCTCCCTCCTAAACCTAAACTTATCCAACTTAAATCCGTTGCTCCGAGTCCTATCCTGCTCGGATATTATAAGAACTTTATCTATATCCCCTTTATTGATTCCTTTCATCCACTTAAATACTTCTATCATATCTCCCCGCACTCTTCGTCTTTCTAGGGAATGCAAGTTAAGTTTCTTTAACCTATCCTGATATAGAAGGTTTCTAAGTTCCGGAATCATTTTCGTCATTCTTCGCTGCACCGACTCTAGTGAATTGATATCCATTCTATAATAGGGGCACCAGAACTGAACCGCATAATCGAGGTGCGGCCTGACTAACGCAAGATATAGTTGCAATAAAACCTCTGCACTCCTATTACTTACACTTCTAGATATAAAACCTAATACTCTGTTTGCCTTATTTCGAACATTAACGCACTGTTTTCTAGGCCGTTGGTCCGGGCTTACAAGTACCCTTAGGTCTCTTTCACAAGTCGACTTCTCTAGGTTGATGTTGTTAAGGCTGTATACATTGTCAAAATTTGTTCTTCCAATATTAAGTACGCTGCACTTGCTGGTGTTGAATTTCATTTGCCATTTTTCAGACCACCCCTGCTGTCAAATGCTTTGCTAAAGTCTAAGTAAATAACATCGTAATTTTCGTCATTATCTACTACCGCATCAGAGGCTTCTGAGAAAAATTAAGGCTCATGGTATCGAGGGAAAAGTTTTAAATTGGATAAAATCATGGCTCACCGATAGAACGCAGAGGGTCAGCGTAGATGGTGTTAAATCTGAGTGGGGCCGTGTAACCAGTGGGGTTCCCCAGGGGTCAGTACTAGGCCCACTCTTGTTCATAATCTACATAAACGATTAGATACTGGGATCAGCAGTGACATAAGCGAGTTTGCGGATGACACCAAAATAGGGCGGCAAATTAATTCAGGGCAGGATGCAAATGCATTACAGGAGGATCTAAATAAACTGCAGGGGTGGTCTGAAAAATGGCAAATGAAATTCAACACCAGCAAGTGCAGCGTACTTAATGTTGGAAGAACAAATACTTATAATGTATACAGCCTTAGCAACATCAACCTAGAGAAGTCGACTTGTGAAAGAGACCTGGGGGTACTTGTAAGCCCGGACCTACGGCCTAGAAAACAGTGCGTTAATGTTCGAAATAAGGCAAACAGAGTATTGGGTTTTATATCTAGAAGTGTAAGTAACAAGAGTGCAGAGGTCTTATTGCAACTATATCTTGCGCTAGTCAGGCCGCACCTCGATTATGCGGTTCAGTTCTGGTGCCCTATTATAGAATGGATATAAATTCACTAGAGTCGGTGCAGCGAAGAATGACAAAATGATTCCGGGACTTAGAAGCCTTCCATATCAGGATAGGTTAAAGAAACTTAACTTGCATTCCCTAGAAAGACGAAGAGTGGGGAGATATGATAGAAGTATTTAAGTGGGTGAAAGGAATCAATAAAGGGGATAGATAAAGTTCTTATAATATCCGAGCAGGATAGGACTCGGAGCAACGGATTCAAGTTGGATAAGTTTAGGTTTAGGAGGGAGATAGGAAGAAACTGGTTCACAAATAGGGTGGTGGACGAGTGGAACAAGCTTAGCAACTTTGTATTAAGTGCTGGAACGCTGGAAAGTTTCAAAAGGAGGTTAGATAGATTCATGGATGATAGAGAGTGGTAGTAACTCTCGACAGGAGCTGCCATGCACAGGCCAACCGGCCTATTGCAGACTCCTTATTTTCTTATGTTCTTATGTTCTTGTGTACCTCGAAGACTTTTCTAAAAAAAGTCAGCAGATTTGTTAGACAAGATTTTCCCTTTGTAAACCCATGTTGAGAGTCGTAGATTAATTTGCTTTTCTCTAGATGCGATCGGATGCTATCTGCTATAATTGATTCAAGAAATTTCCCCACTACTGACGTCAAACTGATCGGCCGGTAATTTAACTCTGATGCTCTGTCTCCCTTTATGAATATGAGTACTACATTTGTCTGTTTCCACAAGTGAAAGATGAGCTGCCATAATGAGATGTAGATCATGAGAGAGTAGACAGACAGACAGACAGACAGAGAGACAGACACAGACACATTCACACAGACAGACAAAAGGGAAGAGAAATCGAAACAAGCAGAGAGAGAGAGAGAGAGAGAGAGAGAGAGAGAGAGAGAGAGAGAGAGAGAGAACATACCGTGGTAGATTTCAACGCGAGATATACAGTAATCCAACACCACCTCACCAGACCTCACCAGAACTCACCAGACACCACCAGACCCCATAAGACCTCACTAGACCCCAACAGACCCTACCAGACCTCACCAGACGCAGATAACCAAACCAAGTTCTCCTGTTCTCATTTCCTTCGTGTACACTCTGACTCCATCATCCTGTCTCCGGGAAATTCTATCTATAACCCGAGGGCCTAACCTAACCTAACCTCACCTCACCTTCACTTCACCATCGTAATTAGCCCCAATTACCTCCTATCATGTTCTCATCTCTCATCTTCATCATCATCCTCCCAATATGTGTGTTCTGTGTGTGTATTTCTTCATATATTAACAGTTCCCCCGGGGGCTAATCGCTCACTGAACCACAACAACAAATAAGTTTGAATATCTGTCTATAATCTTCGTGAGACAAAAAAAATAATAATAATAATACGTCGTCTGTGGGTAAAAAAAATCCTATTGGGTTTTTTTTTGTCATTTATTTGAAGGTTAGTGTGTGTTTGAGTTTCTTTTTTTTTATATATAACTGCTGTAGATGCTCTTTTTTCTGTCTGTCTGGGACCACCGCACCAGAATCGTCGCTACATTTAAAGATCAAGTTCCTTATTTTTTCCTCAAAGACTGAAGGAAGAAAAAAATTGGTTTGTTTATAAAGGAAATCATTTTAGTCTTTTATTTTGCTATGAGACGTGGGTGGGCGTGTAGGCGGCTTGGGTGGGGGGGTGGAGGGGGTAATATGGGCGTCCTTTAGCTCTAACCATCTATGAGCCTACCCGCCCATACTTAGGCTCACCATCAAGATTTCTCTCATAGAGCCTTAACTAACATAAAAGACTCCACGAAGAGAGAGAGAGACTTAGTAGGGTTAAATATGGTAAGAGTTTCTTGGATCTAGGGGGTATCTGGTCTAGCGTGCTATAGACATCTTTCTTCATTATCTCAAAGGTTTGATGTTATTATTTGTTTGTGTATAATGAATAACTATACAATGTCTCTTTTATTTATATTTTCCTTATGTATGGTTTTTTTTTCATTCGTAGGGGAAGGGGGAGAGGGGGGGGAGGAAGGTATTAAATGGTGTTATTGTTTAGTTTTTTTAGTTTTCTATTTTCAATCTTTTTTCTTCCTTTCTTTTTTCTTCGGGTATAAGTAAATAGAGGAGGAAGGGAAGAAGGCATAAGATAAAAGGAATGAAGGGAAATAGATGTATAAATGAAGACCCAAGAGGATATACAGAAGATATGTAGGAGGAATGAACGGGAGATAGGAGTACAAGAAAGGGAATGTAAGATGGGATGTAAGGAAAGGGGGAAATGAGGGATAAGTAAGACAGAAAGAGAATAGAAGAAGAAGTAAGAAAGAAAGATAAAGAAGGAGTAATGATAAAAGAAATGACTGTAAGGGAATAGAGAGAGAGAGAGATAAGGAGAGAATGAATGGATGGGATGGAGAGGGCAGATAAGAACAGAGACTAATAAGGACACGGTCGGTAGTAACCATAAACACAGGTTACTATAAGCTGCCATGACAGAGGATGGGCGTCACTTTTTTTTTTTCATAGACGTTTTGATTGACCCATTGTGTCCTCTAGGCTACAGTCAGAGACCTTTGTGGATTGTCTCTGTGATAAACAAACATATGGTGGGTGGTGGACGCCCGTACAAGCTAGGATAACGCACAAGGAAGTTTGATTTTAGTGAATGTGGTCCGTGAAAATGATGGCGTCCCCGTATTCGGTCGGCTCAGTCAATCTGATTTTGTTTACAATGTGACGTCACGTGATGCTCTTCTGTTTTATTTGATAGTTTCTTTTCTAGTTGATTTTTGTTTATATTTAATTTATTTTAATTAAGTATATCATTAGTATATAATTATAGATACAGATTATTTTGTAGTTCTTAAATTATTACAGGAAATCACCTTTTTTTTTTGTGCAACTACGAATGATTTAAAATAACATGACTGTCTGTTTGGTGCAGCTAAACAATACTGTACTTGTCTTACCCCCAAATAAATTTTCACGAGAAGCATCAACGAATTTTTATGAGCAATTCTCCTAAAGGTAGTGTACAAGATTATACTTCCTTTAGGTGTAGACTGAAATTGATGGAATATTAATTGATTCTCATATATTCTATAAATATTGTCTACTGAATTATCTTAATGTACAATGGAATTAATTTTTTTTTTGTCTACAGTATAAATTAGTTGGAAATCTTTCATTGATTTTGCAATATTTTGTTGTGTCGAGATTATTATTATTATTAGTAGTAGTAGTAGTAGTAGTAGTAGTTGTAGTAGTGTTATTGATGTTGTTATTGTTATTATTGTTATTTTTGTTATTGCTTTTGTTGTTGTTCTTGTTACATTTATCATTCTCTAGCTAAAATACATATTAAACTCTATCTCTCTCTTATCACGCTGAACACACACACACACACACACACACACCCCAAGGAACCTGTCCTGTTCTTACACATAATCTGCAATACGGCCCTGGTGACTTTACGAACATTAACAAGTATACCTATGGGCGAATGGTGACAAATGAACCCGTCCTCACACCTGCCATAAGTGACCGTCGTGAGAGAAGATTTAACACCCTATTGTTAAACTACCCTATCGTAAAGTTTACCCAGTAGCTGACAATAGATCCTAGAGGAGAAATAGTCTTTGTTATTTTATAGTATCTCTCACTTTCCCTCAGAGATAGAATTTAATCTCTTATTGGTCTAAAAACAAAAGAAAAACAAAAACAAGTGACAGTCGTTGTTTAGATCAAGAAAATAGAATTATATTATCCTGAGAGCCAATGTAAACAAAACAGGAAAAATAGCCGATAACGTTCTTCAATTTGTGTTCTAGAGTAATAATCAAGAAGAATAACACAGACACAATTTAACATTCATTTAATTATGTATTATACTCCACTAAATCATTCTGGAGGTTTTTTTTTTACACGTTTATAAATGTATACACGTGTGGTGGAAGGTTATGCTGTACCTGGTTGAAGTGAACTGGCCCAGGCTTAGTAGAGAGACATGGTGCATTTTACCTTTGTATTTAAGAGACTCTGAACCTTAAGGACATTAGCCTCAATTACCTCCACACCTTCTTTCCAGATATAGGATGGTTGGGGGAAGATAATGCTGTAATAAATTTTAAAAAAATTTCTCAGGTATGTTGGCACTAGATACCTTGTACAACTGCTGGAGGCACAGAATACAAAGCACACCTGACTAGCCCTTAATTACCGAAAAGATTTACAGTTATCGGGCAGAACCAGTCAGTCAGGTGTGTTGCGATTGACAGAGATCATATTATAAATTTTCTCCGTAAAAAAAAAATTAAACCTGACTTTTTGGACTAAAACTAAAACAAGGAATAAAAAAAAAATATTACCACCATGAAATAATTTTATATTAAACCAAAATAAACTACCCAAATATGATACCGGATTTAATTTTAAAACTCGGGTTTATTGAATTCTTATTCAATTACTTACGAAAAATATGTTTGTTTTGAGAATATTTTGCGAATCTAAAACCAAACTTGTACACAATTATTCTGAGAAAATAGAAAATATTGGTGTTTCTTTCATGTGTTTTTTTTTTGTCCATAATATCCGCCTGTGTGTTAGTTTACCAAGATGACTCTACCAGTTTAATAACAGTATTTAGTTATCATTAGACTCAGTACTTAATGTTATCTTATTATGATTAAAGTATAATAACATAAAATAGAAATGTAATAATAAAAAATAATAATAAAAAATAATAATTAACTCACAACTTTGTATAATAATAAAAATAAATAGATCCAATTAAAAACGATTTAAATTACCAAAGGAAATTATTTGAGAAACTTGAGGAACTGAAAACAAATTATAAAATGAACCCAATTATTTTTTTTTAATGGTTGACTCTCTAGTTTCTTGGCGATTCCTGAGACCATTGTGAGAGGTGGTGCTTGAACTCTATAATAAGCTGTCGAACCTGCAAGCTGAATTATCAGTTTAATATAAGCTTCAGGTATGGGAATTAACATAGATTTATAGTTACTTGTTTTTTATTAGACAAGGCAAAGACGATAAGACGATATGACTTTAATTAGTTTATTTCTTTATATTATCATACAGAGTTAAGACTGTATGAACCTGTTGTAGTGTAGTGAGGAATTTATTCATCTTCAATAGCTAAAATTTTATCACAATTGGTGTGTTGAGTGATGTACAGACAGTGAGTGTGGTACATAAACAATCTCACTACGCCTATCCAACACAATTATCTGGCTCATGTCAACCTGGGTGGCTGTGTGTGGCTCCCTCTCCCCACCTCCCAAGTTGAGGATTATATTCTCTGTTTTTCCTTTTTTTTGTTTTTTTTTTGTTTTTTTACGTACTGATTGGAGTATTTTCTGAGGTGATTTGTTTGTTTGTGTGTGTGTGTGTTTTTTTGTGTGTGTGTGGGGGGGGGGTGAGATATAGTGTTTTTATCGCCTCAACAACAGGAGTAAAGACACAACGAGTCTGATTGAGATTGACAACAAATTTCTATAATACGTGTTGACACTTCACTCCACCACGAGACGCTGTACACATTACTGGTGCAATTATGTGTTATTCTGAGCCCACTCTCTCTCTGAGCGGGGAGGGAGGGTCCTTCATCCTGCTGTGTTGGGGGTGACGCTTCTCTGAATACTTAGATGAAGGAAGGATTCATTATTACTGTGTTTACCCTGAAGACACCAGACAGGAGTCGTTCTGAACGTGAGACTATGTCGAGAAATCGAACCAACTTAAGAGTTACCATCAATAGAAAACGTTAAATATTTACTTTCTAGGTTGTTTATGTAATTTAAGTATATAATTAAATTGAAACCTAATCAAATGTTCTCTAATAGGTTGAGTAATATACCTTTTTTATCCTTATTGGTTCTTAGACTTATTTATTTATGAAGAAAAAGATATAGAGACAGACAGACAGACAGACAGACCAGACAGACAGACAGACAGACAGACAGACAGACATTGATAATTTCATATACCACTTTCTTATCACACTCTTTACACATAATACTATATATGTGACTTCTGACGTTATCCTATATATATCTGCCTTCGTGTGAGAGTTGTGGTGACTGTGTACTGTTCGCCACAGCCACACCAGCCTCGGGGGGTCTCACAGCACACAATGTAAATATTATGTTAATTTTTTTTTTTCTCAAGGTGTTTGGTATTTCATATTTTTTTTTCTTGAATGTCTTACGATACGTTTATTTTTTTTCATTGTTGTCTCTCACCACCGTTTTCTTTATCGATCATCCCGTTTTCTTTATCCATCGTCCCGTTTTCTTTATCGATCATCCCGTTTTCTTTATCCATCATCCCGTTTTCTTTATCATCGTCCCGTTTTCTTTGAATTTTTTAGTTTATTTATTATTTATTTTTGCTTTTATTGTGTCCGTTTTCTTAATATTTTTGTCCGTTTTTATATTTTTGTCTGTTTTCTTAATATTTTTGTCCGTTTTCTTTATATTTTTGTCCGTTTTTTTTATATTTTTGTCCGTTTTTATATTTTTGTCTGTTTTCTTAATATTTTCGTCCGTTTTCTTAATATTCTTGTCCGTTTTCTTTATTTTTTCCCGCTTTATTTATCCCTCATCTTATCTAGTCAACACCACGTTCAGGTTTTCTTTTCACATCGTCTAATTTTCTCCTTCCTATAATTACATTTTTTTCTCTTCTGATTCAACAAAATAAACAATATAAAGATGCAATAATCATACACCCATTATCTTACACCCAATACCACACACCCATTATCTTACGCCCATTATCTCACACCCATTATCTCACACCCATTATCTTTTTAAAAATCTTTGGCCAGGATAATAATACTCATTACAGGTGAGTCAATTGGAACACTCCCAAAGGTAATTAGCTTTACCTTGTGCTTCTTGATGGTGATAGTGGTGTTGATGGTGATGGTGGTGTTGATGGTGATGGTGGTGTTGATGGTGATAGTGGTGTTGATGGTGATAGTGGTGTTGATGGTGATAGTGGTGTTGATGGTGATAGTGGTGTTGATGGTGATAGTGGTGTTGATGGTGATAGTGGTGTTGATGGTGATAGTGGTGTTGATGGTGGCAGTGGTGTTGATGGTAGTGGTGTTGAGAGTGGTGTTGATGGCAAAAATACGGTGGTGACTTAACCCCTTGAGGACGATGGTGTTAATCTTTTGAGTACAATGACCTGCTCTTGAGTACGATGACCTGCTCTTGAGTACGATAACATCCTCTTGAGTACAGTGACTTCTTGATTACGATGACCTGCTCTGAGTTACGAGTGATCGATATCATATCCGTTGTTATCGTCCTCAAGAGGTTAAGTAATAGTCATCTCTCTCTCTCTCTCTCTCTCTCTCTCCTTCCTTCCTTCCTTCCTTCCTTCATCAATTACTCTCCCCCCTCCAACACTCTCAGCTCCCCTCCCATTAGTTAACACCTCGTACTCTCCCCAAAACAACCACCATCAGCTTAATTATAGTAGTTGGGTTGAATTAGGTACTGGCCACATGATTATAAACAGTTAACAGATACCTAAGTGGAGAAGCCGTTGTGGGATAGTTAAGCCTTATGTCTCCCCACTCAGGCTAGCTATCATTGGGGTGGAATTATTGTAGTGGTGTTTGAGTGGGGAGGGTGTCAGTTAGGAGGGTTTGATTCAATGTGGGATGGGAATATATTGTCTGACTCTCTCATTATCTAACTAGTCTGTCCCATTAATCAGCATCTTGTTTACAATCTGTAATGGACTAATTAGGTTCCATACGACCTCCCAACCCAACCCAACCCAACCCAACCCAACCCAACCCACTAAAAAAATAACAACACGATCTTGTGACAGTTTTGAACAAGGAAAGTTAATCAGCCAGACCTCACTTAACAACCGTATTAGGGGTCATGTTAATTTACTCCAAGAGACGCTGGTGAGTTAAATTAGCTAAACGACCTGAAGTTAAATTAGCTAAGGTATTTTAAGTGTTATGATAAATGAAGTTTGGGTCATCGTCTGTGTGAAGCAAATTATTTTATCCTTATTATTTTCTGAAAACAGTGGCATGAGAGAGAGAGAGAGAGAGAGAGAGAGAGAGAGAGAGAGAGAGGCAACACCTACCCCTGATTCCCATTACCTGACGAAAATGAAGAAATATTTTCCTTACCTGTGTGGTGAGTAATGAGACAGGTGTGTCGAGCTACCTGGTGAGAACGTTAGAGAAGGTGAGAAACAGTAGGGATATTTGGCATCTTTTGTCTGTTCATCTGTCTGTCTACAAGCTTTCATTAACCTATGACACCACTACCACACACACACACACACACACACACAGAAGAGACACACATATATATACACACACACACACACCACAATAGTTGATTAAAACAGGTTCTTATAGCTCAAGGTGTACAGCCTAAGGTTTAGAAAGGTGTGTGTGTGTGTGTGTGTGTGTGTGTGTGTGTGTGAGCGTGATTGATGAACGAGAGATGAGATGACCATTCTGTAGGTAAATCTGAAATGCTTTAATCTGATGGGCTTCCTGAGTGGCCGTCGCCAGTATCAATCGACGACAGGGTTTTTTAATGGGGTAGGGGGGAGGGGTAATGGTTAAAGAGGCCATTAATGTCGCTTTTGATTTTTTTTGGAGAATTCTTATACCTAATGGATGTACAGGTGTAGGGGGAGGGGTACTGCTTGCGTTAATGTCGTCAGGCACCATTAGTGTGTCAGTCGTCAGGTACCATTAGTGTGTCGTCGTCAGGCACCATTAGTGTCGTCGTCAGGTACCAGTGTCGTCGTCAGGTACCATTAGTGTCGTCGTCAGGTACCATTATGTGCCGTCGTCAGGTACCATTAGTGTAAGTCGTCGTCGGTACCACAGGTGCCGTCGTCAGTACCATTGCGTGTCGCCGTCAGGCACCATTAGTGTGTCGTCGTCAGGTGTTCAATAGGTGTGTCGTCAGTACCACAGGCCGTCGCTCAGGTACCATTAGTGTGTCGTCGTCAGGTACCATTAGTGTGTCGTCGTCAGGTACCATTAGTGTGTCGTCGTCAGGTACCATTAGTGTGTCGTCGTCAGGTACCATTAGTGTGTCGTCGTCAGGTACCATTAGTGTGTCGTAGAGGTAATGGTGTATGATGTCATTAAGTTATTAGGTGTTATTTTAATGAGAGATTTAAGTGTTTAGACCCAATGGGCAAAATATGAATGAGGGAGAGGGAGGGGTAGGAAGGGGAGGGGAAGGGAAAGGGAGGGGAGGGGAAATGGGGAAGAGGGAAGGGGATATAGGGATGGGAGAGGAATGTCACTTGAGGTTCATTAGTGTTAGGATAATGGATGTTGTGACTACTGCTACTACAACGTGGCCTCCAGCCTCCCCCTATAGCCACACCTTCGCCACCATTTTATTACCTTAATATTAAATATCCTAATACATAAGTAGCTATCCAAGCTGTGTTGAGTTAGTTGAGCCGCAGATCTATGCGGCATTCAGTGACTGTAGCCTCATAGTCAATATCTGCAGCTGTTGTTGGCTTTGGGGCCGATGCTCTCGTTCTCCTGAGGCAGAGTAAAGCCGACCTAAGGAGAGAGAAGGACAGTCGACATCTCATCCAGGCTGTAACATAACTTCTGGGCTGCTGCTTCTGTTCGGATAGCACCTCCGCGAGTCTGGCGTAGAAGCATCTTGCACTTGGTCCCATCCCACCAGAGGTTGTGAACACCAGAGGAGTGAAACTGCCTTGATCAACGTTATAAATTCTCTCCCCGTATTCCCTTACCTTGTCGTTCTCGTTCCTCCTGTGTGCAGCATCGACAGCTATGTTACGGTGACATGCGGCCATGGGATAAAAAATCCTGATGTCGAAGAAGGCTCGCTGTCCCCGCGTCCAGAATCCTCGAGCACTGACGTCAACACGGGCTTCGTTGGATGCGTTTGAAGTCCTATGTTGGAAATTCTCACCGTCCAATGGTCGGTTCTACCCTAACATAACGGCAGATTTCCTTCAACATACTTGCTGTGAGATCCCTTACTTCGTCATGCCTCATGCACATGAAGCCCCCTTTCTTGCACACCATGGCGTGATCGACGTCATAGGAAGAGCCACACACGCATTGGGAGGGCAAACCTTCTACTGGCCGACCGTACCTTAGAGCAATGGCATCTGTAAATTCTTGTTTATTGAGACTGAAACCATTTGCCCTTATCGGTAACGTAGTTAACCAGTTCGAGGCGCCCACCTCCTGCGCTATAGCTACTTTTTTTTCAAATTCTCTGGTACTTGCAGCAACAGTTGCTGCAACTTATCACTTTGGCCTTGCTGTCGTTCTGTCGGAATGGATCTTCGAATCTTGTTTACCTCACTGGTATCCACCTCCCCTGTTGCGTTCTGAGCTATTATGTGGTCCGTGAGGGCTGCCGTGAGCTTAAGTGAGTTTTGATGCTCAGTGGCAGCAATCTCCTCTGATTGGTCAATCCCATCCCTCCCAGTCTCGGTGGTAGTGCAAGGAGTGATCTTTCTGCTGGGGTTAAGTCAGGGTGTTCACTACTACTACTACCGCCACTTCACATACAGTAAGGCTTAATTTACTTGTTTCTGTTTCCTTGCCTTGTTCTAACACACACACACACACACACACACACACAGAAGGAATGAAAAACCAAATAAAAAGACAGACAGACAGACAGACAGACGCTATAAATATGCAAATTTAAACAAGTTCTGCAAAACAAAAAAAGAATTAAGGTTTACCGACCTCTTCTTATGGCGGACACTGACTGAGTGACCATGATAACACACTACCGACGTAACTCACCTGTAACTCATCTGTAACTCAACTGTAACTACCTGTAACTCACCTGTAATTTACTTGTATATCAACCTTTATCATTTATAACTAACTCATCTGTAACTCACCTGTAACTCGCCTATAACTCACTTGTAACTCATTTGTAATTCACCTGTAACTAACTCACCTGTAGCTCACCTGTACCTACCTGTAACTCACCTGTAACTACATATAATATTATTCACTTATGTAACTCGTAAGTGATTACCCCTCCCGCCCTCCCTTTCCCCCAATCTTCTTCGGGAGCAAATTGTTCCAACCGGAGAATCTGTAGGTGGTTAGGTTAGGTTATTTTGTAGGTGAGTTATGTGTCTGTAGAATTTGTCTTCATTTCTATCTATCTATCTATCTTTTCTGTCTGTCTGTCTGTCTGTCTATCTATCTACCGTGCATATACACATTTCATCATCTATCTATCAATCACAACCACAAGTAGATACCATCACCCGTCTTGGTTACACGAGACAAACACTCAAACATGATCACCACATTAAACTGTACCTTGACATCTCATGATCTAGGAACCAGCGTACAGTCATTCCCTCATTTCTTAGTTCATATCGATATATTATTAAAACTTTATCAATAATTCTTGGAAACTGATAAAAAAAAAGTTAAGGTAAGGGGGTTTATCTTTGCTTTTAATCAATAGTTAAGGGATTAAGTAAGAGAGGAAATAATTATTTGGTGAATATAATGTTTTGGGTGAGGAATGCGGACACGTGTTTTGTTTGGTGATGTGACTTGCCTTATGGGGAAAGAGAGAACGTTTAGGCAGAGTGGTGACGGCGGCGGCGCATCACATGACAACGGAATCTTAATGTTTATTTATTCAAAACTGACGATATATAAGCAGATAAAGAGAATAAATGATAAAAAGAATGATAATAAGAGAAGTGTTAAGGATAGTAACTAAAGAAAGACTTATCTCTTTTCTTTCTCTTTCCTTCGTCTTCTTTCTTCCCGTATGTGTCTCTTTGTTCTCCGTGGCTGAGAGTACATATCCCGCTACAAGAGGTAATCAACCCTTTTAGGTATTTTAATAGAATTCCTTTCCCTTATATTTTTCCCCTACTACAAATTATTGATTAAAACTAACATACTTTCATCTACAAACCACCCAAAAAAAAAATTATTCAGGGGAAGATAATAATTTCTATTCTTCAAGCGTAAATAATTCACTCACTCTAGTGTATATAATTCAGTTACTAGATTAAGTATAATTCTGATAATTATAATCAAAACATTTAAGGAAAACCAGCCAGTACATTATACAGATTATAGAGGCAAGATTTTCCAACACTTTTATGTAAACTTTCCTCGAGATATAACAAAGATAATCATGTAGATATAACTCACAAGTACAAAGCTTATTCAACATTTTTCTTCAACTTCGTTTCATAAATTTCTTTAATTATCTTGTGGAGATTTTACAAGTGAGGAGAGGTGGAGGTACTGGAGGTCCTGGAGGTGGAGGTCCTGGAGGTTTGAAGGTGGCGGTGGAGGTATGGAGGTAGAGGTGGAGTTCCTGAAGGTGGAGGTAGAGGTGTGAAGGTGGAAGTAGAGGTCCTGGAGGTGGAGGTCTGAAGGTGGAGGGGGTAGGGGGTCCTGGAGGTGGAGGTAGAGGGTCCTGGAGGTGGAGGTAGAGGTCCTGGAGGTGGAGGTGGAGTATTGGATCTTGGAGGTGGGGGTCATGAAGGAACAGTCTATCTCACCCACCTGCTGAGAGATTTCTACTGAAGTCGAAAAATTAAAAAAAAAAAAATATTCTAGAGAAAAATACAGTATTCATGTATGTGTGGGTGGGTGTGTGTGTGGGTGTGTGTGGGTGTAATAATAATAATAATAATTAACGGTTTATTGAAAAAGTTCTGCAGCCGAAGGCTGAAAATATACATTGGACATAAATGACTTATTACATACATTGGTGGTTTAACAAAAGCCTTCATTAGAGAAAGGTAAAGGAACATACAGTGAACATACAGATTAATGTAGGATTGTACGTGTTGAACAGCAAACGCGTAGTGTAGTAACTCCCTCCCAGATGGTGTTAGGAGGGACCTCACGTGATGTAGTGGTTCCCTCAGATGGTGTTATGAGGGACCTGACGTGGTGTAGTAATTCCCTCGCAGATGGTGTTATGAGGGACCACGTGGTGTAGTAATTCCCTCACAGATGGTGTTACGGGGGACCTCACGTGGTGTAATTACCTCACAGATGGTGTTATGAGGGTCCTCACGTGGTGTAGTAATTCCCTCACAGATGGTGTTATTAGGGACCTGACGTGGTGTGGTAATTCCCTCACAGATGGTGTTATGAGGGACATGTGGTGTAGTAATTCCCTCACAGATGGTGTTATATGAGTGAGGTTTGGTCCCAGGCCTTCCTATCGTAGACGGATTAACACAGCTGGTTATCAGGGCCGTTATCACTGGGTACCTGGGACCTCACTGTGTGAAGGTTAACTGGTACGACTGTTACTCTTGAGTTGTTCTACTGACTTAAGCACTGTTCACCACTGTTCACCTCTGTTTACACTGGTTCCATTCCTTTCCTAAATGAAATTGTAACTTCTGGCGAGAACTTGTTGATATTCCGGTGGGGAGGAGGGGTTCGGGGAAGGGGGTTGGTATGGGCCAACTTAATGTTGACCTGGCTGCTCGAGAGGAGCGCCAGGTACGTCTGTGTCCTTCGGTGGTCAAGGATGTGTGTGTGTGTGTGTGTGTGTGTGTGTGTGTGTGGGTGTGTGTGTGTGTGTGTGTGTGGGTGGGTGTGTGTGGGTGTGTGTGTGTGGGTGTGTGTGTGGGTGTGTGTGTGTGTGTGTGTGTGTGTGTGTGTGTGGGTGTGTGTGTGTGTGTGTGTGTGTGTGTGGGTGTGTGTGTGGTGTGTGTGTGTGTGGGTGTGTGTGTGTGTGTGTGTGTGTGTGGGGGTGTGTGGGTGTGTGTGTCGCCTGTAGTCATGGTGAAAGATTTTTCGAGATAAAATAGTTAGAAAAATATTCACACACACACACACACACACACCCACACCCCACACACACACACACAGAAACTTCTATCACCTCTATTGCACCACGAACCCCGATATTCAGACTCGTGAATCCGAAGCATTTATGAACAAAATAAATACATTTGATTTCACTGCTTCGGGTTCATGAATCTGAATCACCTCTGGGTTCAAGAAGCAACAAAAAAGACAACATTACTCTTATCTAAACCTGTATATAGATTTACCTGAGGCTCTATAACAAAAACACTACCACCACTAAACGAAATATATATCAATTAACTTAAACGAGAGAAATATATCCATAAATCTACTACTTATATATTAACATGTTAACTCACGTATCCGAACCTGTCTCGAAAAACCTGATCAAATGAGTCGCTTAATGTAAACACGTCGTCACTACATCTCCAGAAGCAGTCAGTCGAGAACAAATTTATAACCGGTTTATTTATTAAGGAATTTCAAGTGGGAAGAAAAAATGTAGATGTTGTTGACTGATTTAACACAGGAACAAGATTCGTTATGTCCTCAGGTTGTTTAATGATTAGTAGGTAATTTGGCAGGTGTGTGTGTGTGTGTGTGTGTGTGTGTGTGTGTGTGTGTGTAGTGGATTTAGTGTGTGTTTGGGTGAAGGATGATGACAAGAGGGAGGGGAGGGAAGCAATACTCTCTCTCTCTCTCTCTCTCTCTCTCTTTTTTCTCTTATCACACCTTGCATTAAAAACAAAGATGTTATTGGCGTTACTGCTACTTGTGAAAACTATGCAAAATAGTTTGAAGTAGCCTACACGTTCGTTTTATCTACACCGACTGGTTTATCTAAAGGAGAGGAGGAGAGAGATGTGTAGTGATGGTTTGAGAATGTGTAGTGATGGTTTGAGAATGTGTAGTGATGGTTTGAGAATGTGTAGTGATGGTTTGAGAATGTGTAGTGATGGTTTGAGAATGTGTAGTGATGGTTTGAGAATGTGGAGAGACTTCAGAGGAACGTCATCCACACATGTCCAAAAAGACGCTATTGTATTTTTAATTGTTCTGTAACCTATCACCACTACAACCACCACTACAACCACCACTACAACCACCACTATAACCACCACTACAACCACGACTATAACCACCACTATAACCACCACTATACTACCACCACTCAAACTACCACCACTACAACCTACCTATTACTACTATTACTACTACCAACACTATACTACTACCACCATTACTACCACCACGCCCGGTTATGGAGTTGTTGTTTACGGGTTAAGGTGAAGGTTAAAGGTTAAAGGTTCAGAGCAGGCATGACACACACACACACACACACACACACACACACACACACACACACCAAACAAATAATAGCCCTCCTATTGTTTACACACCTTCATGAATAAAAGATAAAGTGTAGTTCCCC
>NW_024721459.1:0-120000 GCF_018991925.1 Homarus americanus | reverse complement strand
TACGTTACACACTTCCCTCGCGTCATACTGGGTAATGATCTCTCTTACTCAAGCCGGATTTATCAAAGGGTGTGTTGGGTTGTCCTCTCAGCCACACCTCACGTTCTACTGAAAATGAAATACATAGCAAAAAGTTTGATAATAACCCCTTGAGTACGATAACTTAACCCCCTGAGTACGATAACTTAACCCCTTGAGTACGATAACTTAACCCCTTGAGTACGATAACTTAACCCCCTGAGTACGATAACTTAACCCCTTGAGTACGATAACTTAACCCCCTGAGTACGATAACTTAACCCCCTGAGTACGATAACCTAACCCCCTTGAGTACGATAACTTAACCCCCTGAGTACGATAACTTAACCCCCTGAGTACGATAACTTAACCCTTGAGTACGATAACTTAACCCCTGAGTACGATAACTTAACCCCCCGAGTGCGAGTACATAACTTAACCCCCTGAGTACGATAATTAAACCCCTTGAGCACCGATAATCAACCTTGAGTACGATAACTAAACCTTGAGTACGATAATCCTAACCCCGAGTACGATAACTTAACCCTTGAGTAATGATAACTTAAATCCTTGAGTACGATAACTTAACCCCGAGTACGATAACTTCAACCCCTATACGATAATCAAATTCCGAGTACGATAAATTAACCCCCCGGAGTACGATAACCCAACCCCTTGAGTACGAGATAACTTAACCCCCGAGTACGATAACCCAACCCCCTGAGTACGATAAATTTAACTGAGTATTATAACTTAACCCCTTGAGCACGATAACTAACCCCCGAGTGCGATAATTTAACCCCTGAGTACGATAATTCAACCCCTGAGTACGATAACTTAACCCCGAGTACGATAACTTAACCCCTGAGTACGATAATTTAACCCCCTGAGTACGATAACAACCCCTCTTGAGTACGATAATCAACTCTGAGTACGATAACTTAACCCTGAGTACGATAACTTAACCCCTGAGTGATAATTAACTTGAGCAATAGCACCGAACCCCCGAGTACGATAACTTAAACCTTGAGTACGATAACTTAACCCTTTATACATAACTCAACTCTGATAACTTAAATCCCCCATAGCCGAGCGAATTGAACTTCCTGAGTACGATAACTTAACCCCTGAGATGATAACTTAACCTCTGGCACGATAACTAACCCCTGAGTACGATACCAACCCCTGAGTACGATAATCCTTAACCCCCTTGAGTACGATAACTTAACCCCCTTGAGTACGATAACTTAACCCCCTGAGTACGATAACTTAACCCCTTGAGTACGATAACTTAACCCCCTTGAGTACGATAACTTAACCCCCTTGAGTACGATAACACCTTGAGTATGATAATTTAACCTTGAGTACGATAACTTTTTGAGTAAGATGATTTAACCCTTTTGAGTTACGATAACGATAATACCTCGAGTACGATAACCTAACCTCTTGAGTATAATGTCATCGTCCTCAAGGGTTAGAGGCTCTGAATCCAGACTTTTGATATCTTAAGGAAACAATGTGGCTGTGTGTGTGAGAGAATCTTTGTCTCTTGTAAGTTGTCAGATACTCACTGCCGGTCTCGTCTTCCTCCTAAATCAACTTTTTCTCGTGAATGGAAATAAAAACAAAAGGTATAATACTCATACTATTTTAGAAGTTTATTATGAGTTTTGATTTAATTATTCGCGAGATTATGAGTTGTTTTATACATAGGATCCCTGGTGACACAGAAACCAAAATGGAGTCTGTTATTTACACTATTTGATGAATTTATCTTTATTTATTTACTTTATAACCCATATGTAGTGAAAGCCATGTTATTTACCAACTTCTATGTCTTCACTACAATGCTTTTACCTTACGTGTGAGTGAAGGAACGTGTGTACCTGTAATCAAGCCACACTGTGTAAAGATTGACTCTGTTCTGTTATAATACTTTAGTGTAGTAAAATAATATCAACACAAATATTAAAGATAACTAAATAAGAAAAAATAAGGAAATAAAATAATACAGGATAACACCAACAACAACAATAAACACAAGAACTAAATAACGTAAGAAAAAAAACAAAAAAGTATCGAATCGTTTCCATCCTCCTCCACCACACGGATTCGATTCCTGAAGCCTTTGTGTACTGTATATATTCCCCTCAAGGCGTGTCAGTCCTACACCACAGAGAGACACAAACATGTGATCATTGTACTTATACTCGGTAAGGTTGGTAGGCGTGATTATGAGACATTTCCTATCCAGTATGATTGGCCTAAATTATGTCATTCAATATACTGTATATATATAAAAATAAATTCATTGTAATATAATTGATAAACAACAGTATGCCTAACAATATGCCTCCTCATGGGACTTTATCAAAAATCTACGTTTCATGGTGTCATATTGTTTCGAGGTGAAGTAGATTCTGAATGCTAGAATTTTATAATCTACATAACCTAACCTAACCCTCCTTGGTCCTCTCTCTCTCTCTCTCTCTCTCTCTCTCTCTCTCTCAGCATTACGACCCTCGGACTGATTTCTGGAATGTCACTCGGTCGCTTTGTACCAGATACGACATTCTCACACACAGACAACCACAAGCACCTTCAGCGCCGCCTTCATCGTATATTAAAGACACACACACACACACACACACACACACACACTCACTCCAACACCTCCACTTGACGCCTCTGTCCAACACGGCTTGTATCTGTCTGCTCTAGCTGTCTGGCTAAACAGTTTCATTCCGTCTTTATGCACCGCAAAGGACGATAAAGAAGTCATACCCGTTGTGTGTGTGTGTGTGTGTGTGTGTGTGTGTGTGTGTGTGTGTCTTTGTTCTCTAGCAAGAATCCTGAATGGCAAGATGACCTCCTCCTCCTCCTCCTCCTCCTCCTCCTCCTCCTCCTCCTCCTCCTCCTCCTCCTCCTCCTCCTCCCCCACCCTCCAGGACTGTCAAGGTCAAACTACAGGAGGAAAGGTCAATGACATGTATACTCATACTATGAATGGGGGTGGGGTGTGGGTTTGGGGTGGGGTGGGTGGGGTGGGTGGGTGGGGTGGGGTGATGGGGTGTGTGGGTGTGGGGTGGGTGGGATGGTGAATGCAGATTAATTAAATTCATCCTCTTCTTCCTCGTCATCCTCTTCCTCCTCTTCTTCCTCCTCTTCTTCCTCCTCCTCCTCTTACTCCTCCTCCTACTCCTCTTCATCTTCCTCCTCCTCCTCCTACAAGCGTTTAGGTAAGACTGTAATCATTTCCAGGTGTAAGTCTAGCCAGGTGAGGCTATTTATTGTACATATTTATCTCTAAGGCATTTCTGCACATGGGACTTCAAGTGTGTGTGTGTGTGTGTGTGATGACCGACATTCTCTCTCTACTTGGCTGTTGTCCACTCATTCTGCAGAGAGTTTAATTCTATAAAAAGGTTGTAAATAATATACCGAGACAGTAAACACTAAGCGAGATTATAGGCTGCACTCTCACGGTATCTCAGCACCTCCTGCCCCCACACACACCCTACCACACACACACACCCTACCACACACACACACACCCTAACCTAAACACACTCTCCCTGACACACCCTAATTTACACATTCCTCACCCCCCTCCCACCCCCCCCACCCCCCCACACACAGGCCCCAGCTGATAAAAAACTACAGACTATAAGGAAACTCGTATCATGAAAACAATGCCAGCACGAGAACTAACTGCGCCTGACGTTGCTATCTTAACTCAGTCAATACCCTCAGTAGGTCGACTGTTAACTGGTTTCTGTCGGTTACGGTGACTGTGACCTCCATTTAGCGGATTTCTCTTTCCATATAGTCCGTTAGATGGAGGTTTTATATTTAACGGACAATCTTTGATATAACGGACTTTCTTCTCTATATAGATCGTTAGTTTGAGATTTTTACATTTAACGGACCCTCAATATAACGGACTTTCTCCTCCATATAGTCCGTTAAATAGAGACAAGGAGCCAGTGTAGTAATTGTCCACTTAATGTTAGACGTCATAATTCCTATCTGTCTCAGGCGTCAGGTGTGTCTCATTATCACTACACTCTTCTAATTAACCTGTTCTTAATAATTCTCCAGGTAACACAATAATTCCCTACATTATCCCGTGATTATTGATATTCAACCAGTGGTTAACTATTGATACATTAACCAGTTAGTAGGTCAATGGCCCTTTTAGAGTTTTTTATGTGACGGGGATAAATACCAACATTATCAACGGCGTAAACAAACCGATGTGGAAGTATTAATAGTAATCTAATCAAGTTAATATATCTTTTCTTACAATTCTATTACAGTTAAGAAGCTGGAGATCGTCCGTCTGGCGAAGAATTCATAAAAATAGAAAAAACGATGTTTAGTTTTTATATTTGGGATCATATACTTATGACGTCTTTGTAATAATTCCCGCCAATTTTAAAGCAGGGTCCTTGGATCGTGTGTCTGTCTGTCTGATTGTGAATTAATTAACACGATGTAAACCAGAAAAAATATATCAACCAAACTTAGTACGTACATATCTCACAATAAAATCTCATGCGGGTACGAATAGTAAATTATTTCTCGTCATTAGGGCAGAAAGTTATTACCACTTGGCTGCGTTTTTATGACCTGGCGGAAATAGCCAATTGTTGTTGCTTTAATGTACAAACTTACGGCCAGTCCGCCTGAGTAGTGTTACGGGGCGCAGTGAAGTGGGATTAAGGGTAATATTACTGGACCTGACGACCTGGGGTAATGTTATGGACCTGACGAGTAGTAAGGGGGGGCAGTATTCTGATCCTGACGAGTAGTAGGGGCAGTATTCTGGACCTGACGAGTAGTAGGAGAATAATGTTATTCTGGACCTGACGAGTAGTAGGAGGTGATATTCTGGACCTGACAGTATTGGGAGGTAGTATTCTGGTCTGACAGGTAGTAGGAGGTAACATTCCTAGTTCTGACAGCGAGTAGTAGGAGGTGTATTCTGGACCTGACGAGTAGTAGGAGGTGAGTATTCTGGACCTGACGAGTAGTAGGAGGTAGTATTCTGGTCACAGAGCGAGTATTGGGTGGTATTCTGGACCTGACAGTGAGCAGGAGGTAGTATTCTGGACCTGACGAGTAGTGGGAGGTGGTATTCTGGACCTGACCCAGTATTAGGAGGTAGTATTCTGGACCTGATGACGAGTAGTAGAGGTAGTATTCTGGACTGACAGGTAGTAGGAGGTGAGTATTCTGGACTGACAGAGTGAAGTAGGAGGTAGTATTCTGGTTCTGGTGACGAGTAGGAGAGTGAGTATTCTGGGTGCTGACGAGTATTGGGAGGTAGTATTCTGGACCCTGACGAGTGGTAGGGAGGTAGTATTCTGGACCTGACGAGTAGTAGGAGGTGAGTATTCTGGACCTGACAGTATTAGGAGGTAGTATTCTGGACCCTGACGAGTAGTAGGAGGTAGTATTCTATTCTGACAGGTATTAGGAGGTAGTATTCTGGATTCTGGCCAGTATAAGGAGGTAGTATTATTCTGGACTGACGAGTATTAGGGGTAGTATTCTGGTTCTGACCTTGAGTATTAGGAGGTAGTATTCTGGTTCTGACAGGTATTAGGGGTAGTATTCTGGACCTGACGAGTAGTGGAGGTAGTATTCTGGTCTGACAGTAGTGGGAGTAGTATTCTGGATACAGCGAGTATTAGGAGGTATTATTCTGGACCCTGACGAGTAGTGAGGTGAGTATTCTGGACCTGACGAGTAGTAGGAGGTAGTATTCTGGACCTGACGAGTATTAGGAGGTAGTATTCTGGACCTGACGAGTAGTAGGGAGGTAGTATTCTGGACCTGACGAGTATTAGGAGGTAGTATTCTGGACCTGACGAGTATTAGGAGGTAGTATTCTGGATCGAGCAGGTAGTAGAGGTGATATTCTGGACTTCTGACGAGTATTAGGAGGTAGTATTCTGGACCTGACGAGTATTAGGGTAGTATTCTGGACCTGACGAGTATTGGGGAGGTGGTATTCTGGACTGACAGTATTAGGAGGTGGTATTCTGGACCTGACGAGTATTAGGAGGTGGTATTCTGGACCTGACGAGTATTAGGAGGTAGTATTCTGGACCTGACGAGTATTAGGGAGGTAGTATTCCTGGACCTGACGAGCGGAGGTGATATTCTGGACCTGACGGTATTGGGGAGGTGAGTATTCTGGACCTGACGAGTGATAGGGAGTAGCATAATGACCCTGGGGACAACAGAGGGTAACGTAGGGACAAAATTATGACACCCTTCCCCGTCATCAAATATCATAGCCCAGTAACGTAAAAAAAAAAATAGTTGTTTACATTCGATCTTCTAGCTAGGATCTGAGACTCGCGTATGCAACTTGACCCATCCTAGAGGTCGAGAGTAGTTGTGTTCCTATCAAGCTCTAGTTGTTATAAGACGTATTGATCTTCCTGTTACTGTCATCACACGTGTATATATGTAACAAAAAGAAATCCTCGAACACCTGGGTACGATAGTTGTGAGAATGGTTTCAGATATTGTGTTCATTTTTTTTCAGATTGTTTGGTGATTATAGTGTTTGAGAAGTTTTGAGGGTGTGTGTGTGTGTGTGTGTGTGTGTGTGTGTGTGTGTGTGTGTGTGTGTGATGTTGTGTTGAATGAAGGGAAAATGTTTGAGTGTGTAGTGTATTTCTATGGTGAGAGACGAGGAGGAGAAGGAAGGAGGGAGGGAAAGGAAGGAAACAGAGGGGTTAGGTTAGGTTAGGTTAGGTCAGGTCAGGTCAGGTCAGGTTAGGTTAGGTTAGGTTAGGTTAGGTTAAGTTAGGTTACGTAAGGCTAAAGAAAACGGAGACAGTTAAAACACCATTTTCTAATAAACAAAACCAAATGGAAAACCACAGTGTGTTGTAAGAGCGGTCGGTCGGTCGGCAGGTCGGCAGGTCGGCAGGTCTGTAAGGTAGGCAGGTCGGTTAGTCAACTATACATTCCCCATGACCACAACTCTCACCTCTTGGCTTGTTAACACAGTATCTTTACCCACAAGACTAACCACCACAGGACTCACAGGATTTAATGACCAGTATCAAGTCCAACGATCGTTAAAACAGCCATAAACTCCCCCAACAAGATGATATTGAAAGACTTAACGAGGAGGTTGAGGACCTACTATTTTTTTTTATTATTATTGATGTATGAGCCGATAGTCTCAGGTGAGCTGGGATAATAATAAGACTAATGAAGTGATCTCAGGTAGGCGATCATGTTCGTATCTAAGTCTAACGTGTGTAATTAGTGCTTACCTTTTGTAGGTTAGGTTAGGTTAGGTTAGGTTAGGTTAGGTTAGGTCAGGTCAGGTCAGGTTAGGTTAGGTTAGGTTAGGTTAGGTTAGGTTATCAACTCTTGGACAAACTATCTCTGAAAATTTTCGACCTCTAAAACATAAACAAAACAAAAAATAATATTAACTAACAAACCCTCGCCATTAAGTTCCATTATCGAGGTCAAAGGTCAGGAAAGGTCACTCAAAAGATAAAGGTCAGGAAAGGTCACTCAAAAGATAAAGGTCAGGAAAGGTCACTCAAAAGATAAAGGTCAGGAAAGGTCACTCAAAAGATAAAGGTCAGGAAAGGTCACTCAAAAGATAAAGGTCAGGAAAGGTCACTCAAAAGATAAAGGTCAGGAAAGGTCACTCAAAAGATAAAGGTCAGGAAAGGTCACTCAAAAGATAAAGGTGTGTAAAGTTAGTGAAATGTGGGTTGTGATGACCATAAACTTTTATGTCTTCAAAACAGACCCACAACAATGTGTTTTTTGTGTGTGTTTTAATTATTGTGTCAGTTTGGTGTTTTATTTTATGCCAGGTGTATGCTTAACAGGTGTATTTTATGACAGGTGTATGCTTAACAGGTGTATTTTATGACAGGTGTATGCTTGACAGGTGTATGCTTGACTGGTGTATGCTTGACTGGTGTAATTTGACAGGTGTATGCTTGACAGGTGTATTACAATCTCTATCAGAAAAAAAACACCTTTGCATCACCCTCGGTCGTCATAATGTTTTGAATACCTTCACTTGAGGTAAGATCATCGTACACCCGGCAGTGGCGTTAATAGAAGCTCCCCGCTGCCACAACTCTCGTTCAAGATGTCGTACAGGTTCCAAGGCGCGCACACAGACACACACACACACTCACACACACACACACACTATTAGCTGTGCCATGCCTTTTATAACTGGATATATTATAATATGCTTTGTGTGCTAATGAGTTAGTGAAACGATAAGCACGTGAATTAATGAACCAAAGAGCTTACAAGGAAGTCAATGAGTGTGGTTAATTCGACAACAGGTTTAAATGTCAGGTGAGATAATAAATATTGGAAAATATTTACTGAATCCACACACACACACAAAAAAACACTTAAATGAACCTGTTCTCTCTCTCTCTCTCTCTCTCTCTCTCTCTCTCTCTCTCTCTCTCTCTCTCTCTCTCTCTCTCTCTCGTGTGTGTGAACCCTGATGCTTAAGACTCTCACCTGGAGGTTCTCATTCATTAAGATTCATTACCGTCAACATAAAGGTGAATTCACATGCCTCTTAGAATCAATCAGCTGAGGTCCTTATCGCCTCCTTACTCTGGTCGTCCTGAGAACCGAAACACCGTGGTTGATGATGCCTCGTGATTTATTTATTTTTTTTAGCTAGTTGATATCTTCTAATTATGGTGATTTTTTTGAGGGGTAGTGATTGTGCTACTTGTTCCTGCTACTGTGATTTATTTAAGGGATTTAATTCATAGTTTGGATGTTATTTAGTTGATATGTGAGGAGTGGTGGTGATGGTGTGGTGGTGGTGTGTGGTGGTGGTGTGTGGTGGTGGTGGTGGTGGTGTGGTGGTGGTGGTGGTGGTGTGTGGTGGTGGTGGTGGAGGTGTTGGTGAGTGTGGTGGTGGTGGTGTGTGGTGGTGGAGTGTGTGTTGGTGGAGTGTCTGTTGGTGGAGTGTCTGTTGGTGGAGTGTGTTGTAGAAATCTCAAGGTAAACGACTCTTCACCCAGAGTAACTTAATGGGACAAGGCAGCTCTCTCTCTCTCTCTAAAAAAAGGTCTTTAAACCCTTCTACAATATCACTCCTACAAATATCACACTATAGCGAGGTTGGTATATCAATTTCTCTTACACGTACAGCAGATGTTATCGTGTTGCTCATCTGTGATAAACAATGACTTGGGGTTGTTCGCTAAATCACTCGTTCGTTATCAAGCACAACCTCGGGGTGGGGGGGGGTGTTGTTAGTGATTGATTCTGTTGTTAAATTTGTTTGTTTGTTTGTGTGTTAGTTCTCACTGTGCCGTTCGTATAGGAGGAAGAGAGGCAATTACGTCAGACTGTTGAGCTCAAGAGTCGAGTTGTTACGTATTGCTGAAAGTCTCGTCGATCAGGTTTTAAAATGACGATTATCTATTGTCAAAAAGATGAACCGAAGTGGAAGGAAAAAAATCAGCCTTCACACAGGGATTATTAAGATGCACACAAGATTCAGTTTAAAAAAATCCACCATGTACCTTGAATACTGAATCCGGATTTTTAAAACGAACGCTGACTCGTCGATTGTTTGTTGTTGTTGATGCACTACGAACCTAAACTATTAAAAATAAACGAAGATATACAAAGAAATAGGTGAAATTAATATAATAAATAATACAAATAAAGAAAAATAACTTTGTAAAATGATAATAGGATATATTTATACCTTTATTAGGTGTTTGTTGGTTAATTGAAATCTCATCTACTTCTCCTACATAAGCATCTTGTTACGGCAGAGTTTTCGTGTAATATTTCCTGCCATTTTAACCAAGTCAGGAAGATTGATATCTCTTTAGAGCTACTGTTAGGTTTGGTTAGGTTTGGTTTGGTTTGGTTTGGTTTGGTTTGGTTAGGTTAGGTTATGGGGGAAAAATACTGTAATATCCCTCGTGAATAATTTCCCTTCTTATCGTCTCACATCTTTTAGTTCGGAGGAAAAATTCAGCGAACGAAACCTTAAGAATCTATCCTTATCTGATATAACAAGGGACTCAGACACGACCTGACCCTTACAACATAGAAAATAGAAGAAAAAATCCATCATTGTGTCGTATCTCAAGTGAATCAGTCAGGTACAGTCAGGTAGGTGAGTCTGACATCTTTAGCTCAAGTGAATCGGTCAGGTACAGTCAGGTAGGTGAGTCTGACATCTTTAGCTCAAGTGAATCGGTCAGGTACAGTCAGGTAGGTGAGTCTGACATCTTTAGCTCAAGTGAATCAGTCAGGTACAGTCAGGTAGGTGAGTCTGACATCTTTAGCTCAAGTGAATCAGTCAGGTACAGTCAGGTAGGTGAGTCTGACATCTTTAGCTCAAGTGAATCAGTCAGGTACAGTCAGGTAGGTGAGTCTGACATCTTTAGCTCAAGTGAATCAGTCAGGTACAGTCAGGTAGGTCAGTCTGACATCTTTAGCTCAAGTGAATCAGTCAGATACAGTCAGGTAAGTGAGTCTGACATCTTTAGCTCAAGTGAATCAGTCAGGTACAGTCAGGTAGGTGAGTCTGACATCTTTAGCTCAAGTCAATCAGTCAGGTACAGTCAGGTAGGTCAGTCTGACATCTTTAGCTCAAGTGAATCAGTCAGGTACAGTCAGGTAGGTCAGTCTGACATCTTTAGCTCAAGTGAATCAGTCAGGTACAGTCAGGTAAGTGAGTCTGACATCTTTAGCTCAAGTGAATCAGTCAGGTACAGTCAGGTAGGTGAGTCTGACATCTTTAGCTCAAGTCAATCAGTCAGGTACAGTCAGGTAGGTCAATCTGACATCTTTAGCTCAAGTGAATCAGTCAGGTACAGTCAGGTAGGTCAGTCTGACATCAGTCAAGTGGTCAGCTCACAGTGACTTTAGCTCAAGTCAGGCAGTCAGGTAAGTGAGTCTGACATCTTAGCTCAAGTGAATCAGTCAGGTACAGTCAGGTAGGTGAGTCTGACATCTTTAGCTCAAGTGAATCAGTCAGGTACAGTCAGGTAAGAATTGAGTCATCTTTGCTCAAAATGAATCAGTCAGGGTACAGTCAGGTAGGTGAGTCTGACATCTTTAATTAGTGGAGAGGGAGAGGGAGGAGGAAGGGAGAGGAGGGGGGAGAGGGAGGAGGGGGAAGGGAGAGGAGGAAGGGAGGGGGAGAGGAGAGGGGAAGGAGTGGGAGGAAGGTCGTTCATGTGGAAGGAAAGGAAGGATGGGGGATAGTCCAGAAAGGAGGAAGGAGGGAGGAAGGTCAGGGAGGGAAGGAGGAGAGGTAGTCCAGGGAGGGAAGGAGGAGGAGGAGAGTCCAGAGGGAAGGAGGAGGGTGGTTCAGAGGAAGGAGGGAGGGTAGTTCAGGGAGGGAAGGAGGGAGGGTAGTCCAGGGAGGGAAGGAGGGAGGGTCAAGGAAGAGGCTGTAAATTTCCTCAGAACCAGCTAAGGCAAAACACTGGGGAAATAAATCACTTATCTCATTAATGTATAAATATTTATTACTCGGTGCATTTAATTTAACGTTTATGAGGGAGAGAGAGAGAGAGAGAGAGTGAGACTGGGAGAGACAGACGCAGAGAGAATGAGAGAGTATATGCGAGAGAGAAGGAGAGAGAGAGAGAGAGGGAGAGAGAGAGAGAGAGAGAGAGAGAGAGAGTAGTATTATTCAAACATATTTCATTGACAGAGACACAATGCAAATTATTATTAGTAGTAGTAGTAGTAGTAGTAGTAGTCGTGTTGTTGTTGTTGTTTTTATAGCCTAAGCAAATTATAGTAAACAATTCCGTAGATTTATATAGAGATAAGTATAAGGCCATCATAAATAAAAGAAATAAACAAGAAAAAAACAGGAAATAAAAATAAATATATATATATATATTTTTGTGTGTGTGTGTATTTAAATTCGTAGGGTAGACAGAGAGACAGAGAGACAGACTGACAGACATACAAAAAGACAGAGATGATTTAAGAAAAGACAGACAGACAGACAGAGGAAGGGACGGTAGATCATAGAGAACACAAACAAAAACAAAAACCACTTCAAGAAAAACTAGTTCATGTACTCGAGTCAAAAAAAAATAAATAAAAAAAAATAAAAAATAGAGTTCGTTGACCCCCCACACCCCCACCACCACTACCCCACCACCACACCCCCACCACCACTACCCCACCTCAGATCACCCACCCCCCACCACACTCACAAAACCCACAAAAACAGGACAGACAAGAACGTTAGTGCTGGTTGCTATAAAAACTGGAGTGAGAGAGAGAGAGAGAGAGAGAGAGAGAGAGAGAGAGAGAGATTATTCATAGTAGGGGGTGTGGTAGAGTGACAAGGGTAGGGGAGTGGAGGAGGGGGGAGGGGCTGGTGGGGTAGGGTAAGGTGGGGGAGGGATGAGGAGGAAGAAGGATTTAAGAATATAACCCCCAACAATTATACTCTTGAGACTATCTCCAAAAGACATCTTAATATCGACGTAAATAACAAAAGAAGTCTTACAGCTTTTTGTTACCTTCCGAAAACAAAAAAAAAAGCATCGATCTATTGTCCTGAAACCGGATCTAAGGTGAAGGGATGTAATAGGGTGGAATAAGCAGCTCAACTTGTTATATTCGACCAAGATAACCACAAGATTAAGATAACTATAAGATGTTGGGTAGGTATCGCCTTTATCTTGGCTAAAAGTGACTGTTGTTGTCTTAGTCCCATGGCGATGACACTGAGTACGTTGAAGAGAAAAAAATTGCTACTCCATAGATTGGTTGATATAGTTCGTTGGTGTGAGTGTGGTAAACCTGCTCTCTCTCTCTCTCTCTCTCTCTCTGTCTCTCTCTCTCTTGATAAATAAATACCAAGACTTATAAAAGGAATGTTAATTAATCTCTGTGTATGCTGCCTTCTGAATACGTTATCCAGACACACACACACGCACACGCACACGCACACACGCACACGCACACGCACACACGTTCAGCCTCTCGTCTACATGTCAACACAAGTAAATGAACGTATTAAATTTCTATGATTATCACTATTACCAAAAAATCTTATTATTACCACCATCACCACTATCAGCCACTACCACCACTATCAGCCACTACCACCACTAAACCTACCACCACCCCTACCTACCACCACCCTACCACCACCCTACCTACCACCCCTAACCACCACTACCCACACCACCCCTACTTACCCCACCACCCTACCACCACCACCACCACCCCTACCACCCTACCCACCACCCTACACCTCCCCCACCACCACCACCCCTACCACCACCACCCCTACCACTACTACCACCACCACCCTCCACCCTACCCTCTACCACCACCCACCCCTACCCACCACCCTACCCACCCACCCCTATACCACCCCACCCCACCCCTACCACACCCCCTACCACCCCACCCTACCACCACCCTACCACACCACCCCTACCACCACCACCCTACCACCCCACCCCTACCACCACCCTACTACACCACCCCACCCACCCACCACCCCACCCACCACCCCTACCACCACCACCCCTACTACCACACCACCACCCCTACCCCCCACCCCTACCCCCACCACACACACCACACCCACCAGCCACCAACAAGCCTTTTAGTGCATCTACAAGTGTCGTCTGTCCCATTTATCAAGAGAATGATTATGTGCTGGAAAAATTACGTTCATCTCAGTCATTCCAGCATGATTACCAGTGAGCGGTCTGGCTACATCACCACCTCAATCATCCCTAAATCTTACTCATGTGATCATACATAAACATCAAGAGTATCATCATCCGTTCGTAATCATACTACCTGATCATTCTACCTGGACCATACTACCTGATCAGACTACCTGATCATTCTTCCTGATCATACTTCACAATAACTGATTTGCATATATTTATTCAGTATCTTGTATAATTATTGTGTTAAGGATTTAATCTTGGGTAAATACCTCCATTTACCGGTTTTAATTTAGTGGATATAGTCCGGTATATGGAGGTTTTTCACATTTAACGGACCTCGATATAACGGACTATAATCTTCAATAGTCCGGTATATGGAGGTTTTTCACATCTAACGGACGTAGATATAACGGACTATAATCTTCAATAGTCCGGTATATGGAGGTTTTTCACATCTAACGGACGTAGATATAACGGACTATAATCTTCAATAGTCCGGTATATGGAGGTTTTTCACATCTAACGAACCTCGATATAACGGAATACAAACTAGATACGAGATAATACCACCTGTAACCTTACCTATAATTACAGGTGGGTGGGCCTGTAGGGAGGGCCAGTGAGGGAGAGGAGGGTGTGGAGCCAGTGAGGGGAGGAGGCGTGTGGAGCCAGTGAGGAGAGGAGGAGGGTGTGGAGCCAGTGAGGGGGAGGAGGGTGTGGGCCAGTGAGGGAGAGGAGGAGGGGTGTGGAGCCGGGGGGAGGAGGAGGGTGTGGAGCCAGTAGGGAGAGGAGGAGGGTGTGTAGCCAGTGAGGGAGAGGGAGGAGGGGTGTGGAGCCAGTGGGGAGAGGAGGAGGGTGTGGAGCCAGTGAGGGGAGAGGAGGAGGGGTGTGGAGCCAGTGAGGGGGAGGAGGAGGGTGTGGAGCCAGTGTGGGAGAGGAGGAGGTGTGGAGCCAGTGGGGGAGGAGGAGGGTGTGGAGCCAGTGAGGGAGAGCCATTAGGGGGAGGGCGGGGTGTTCCTGCCTGAGTCTGTTTGACCATTAGACTGATACATCACCAACCTCTCTCTCTCTCTCTCTCTCTCTCTCTCTCTCTCTCTCTCTCTCTCTCTTCTCAGATGTTTTAATCAAACTAGAGTCCACTTGTGTGTGTGTGTGTGTGTGTGTGTGTGTGTGTGTGTGTGTGTGTTTCATAAGGGCACACACACACACTACAAACACCACTATACTACACACACACCACACACACACACTACACACACACTACACACACACACACACACACACACACACACACACACACACACACACACACACACACACACACACTACACACACACACACACACACACACACACACACACACACACACACACACACACACACACACACACACACACACACACACACACACACACACACACACACACATCACCCCGAGGTCACAGTTCTCAGCAGTAAGAATGAGAAAACAGGTAAAGTAACTTCTCGCTCTCCATATATTAGCCTATAAGAGCCACACGTGCTGGGAGCCACTCGTTAAATTACATTCATAAAAAAAAACATTAAAAACCTTGTAAGAAATTAACCACATTATCTTTTACGACCCCGACCACACGACGCAACAAACGACGGAAGTAGACGCAGGTAAAGGCAGGTAGACGCAGGTAGACGCAGATAAAGGCACAGGTAGACGCAGGTAAGGGCACAGGTAGACGCAGGTAGACGCAGGTAAAGGCACAGGTAGACGCAGGTAAAGGCACAGGTAGACGCAGGTACACGCAGGTAAAGGCACAGGTAGACGCAGGTAAAGGCACAGGTAGACGCAGGTGGGGCACATGGAGACGTAGAAGATTATGACTTGAATACGTTTCTAAGTGCAAGTCTACGTGTAGGTTTTACTTATAATTGTTGTTGTAGTAGTAGTAGTAGTAGTAGTAGTAGAGTTTTCTTCTACGTCAGTTCCTAAGTGTGTGTTCGTATTATCGTTAGTGCGAGCAAACTAGCAGCGTCTGGCGTTCATCCACTACCTAGCTTTAGTAATATGTTCACGGGACATACGGAAGACTAAGTTTCGCTGGCCTGATGTTATTAATGGTAGAGAGAGACAGAGATAGAGAGAGAGACAGAGACAGAGAGAGACAGAGAGATAGAGAGAGACAGAGATAGAGAGAGACAGAGATAGAGAGAGACAGAGATAGAGAGAGACAGAGATAGAGAGAGACAGAGAGATAGAGAGAGACAGAGATAGAGAGAGACAGAGATAGAGAGAGACAGAGATAGAGAGAGAGAAACAGACGGGGAGAATGAGAGACAGAGACACAAAACAAGGGGGAGACATGTAAACTAAAAGAGAAATAGACAGAGAGAAACAGAAAGAGAGAAGGAGATAGAGAGAAATAGAGAGAGACAGACAGACAGACAGACAGACAGACAGAAAAGAGACCACACTAACTTTTACGAATTTATCTGACACCTTCCCTTAAGAGATTCAACAGAACAAGAAGCAGAGGTAAAATAAACTCACTCCCTCACCTTACACATCAGTTTGTTACACCCAGTACACCTGTCCACACTGACCAACCACCCAACACCCATCCATGTGTACTCACCTTGGTTGCAGGTAACACATTACACCCCACCCTCTCTCTCTCTCTCTCTCTCATAACGATTCACAATGGCTGGTGGAATCACTTTTTTTACCTTAATTGGAATACCTGAGAACGTATCGACCTGGTCCACTTAAGCTACGATATGAAGTTGGATTGTTGATAAATTTGTCAAGGGTTTATTAAGAGGAATATACACACAGACACACACACACACACAGACACACACACACACACACACACACACACACACACACACACACACACACACACACACACACACACAGTAGCATAACATATAATTACACACAATAAAACAACTTACAAAAGCAGTAATAGCCCACAAACACGCTCTATTACATAAGCGAACTGCATAACCTTTAGCATAACACATATCTTGGCTCTTCCTCAACCCTTAATTAGTATGCAAGAACAATAACACCCGTATGCAAATGAACCTCGTGGAGTTAATGCATGGTGAAGTAATGTTGACAAATACCTTTTATTTTATTTGTTTTACCCACCTAGGTTATGGGTTGGGTATGGAGGTATCTTTAATCGTGGTTTAGGTTAGGTTAGATTAGCTTAAGTTAGGTTAGGTTAGGTTAGGTTAGGTTAGGTTAGGTTAGGTTAAGTTAAGTTAGAAATGAAGCTTATATTACCTGCGTATACACAACAACAACAACAACAACAACAACAACAACAACAACGAGAAACAACAACAACAACAACAACAACAACAACACAAACAACAACAACAACGACAAACACTCTCTCTCAGTACCTGGGTGAGAGGTCTCTAGGCTACACACCTTAATTGCTCCCATACATGGTCGGGAAAGAACAGGTCTGACTCACTATGCTAATGGGCCCCAGTGCTCGTGTCCCTGTGTCTTAATGGGCCCCAGTGGTAACATCCACCTGACCTAATGGGTCCCAGTGCTAATATCCACCTATCCTAATGGGCCCCAATGCTAATATCCACCTATCCTAATGGGCCCCAGTGCTAATATCCACCTATCCTAATGGGCCCCAGTGCTAATATCCTCCTATCCTAATGGGCCCCAGTGCTAATATCCACCTGACCTAATGGGCCCCAGTGTTAATATCCACGTATCCTAATGGGCCCAAACCCTAATGAAATACAATTGTAATGAATAAATCAAGTTGGGGTCTATTAATCCTGGGGCCCATTTGACCCCACGTGATAGAGGGCGCCACCTGACCATCTCACCATTAGACAGTGTGATGGAGGGGAGGAGAGGAAGGTAGGGTAGGTAAGGGTGTACACCAAGGAGACAGGCTGTGTCCCTCTTAGTTTAATGAATAAAATTACCACTTTTTATCATAACTAAAAATTGACTCTGTGATCACAAGGAATATAACCTAACCTGAACATAACCTAACCTAACGTCACCTAACTTAACCTAACCTACACCTGAACCTAACCTACACCTGAACCTAACCTAACCTTACCTCACCTAACTTAACCTAACCTACACCTGAACCTAACCTAACCTTACCTCACCTAACTTAACCTAACCTACACCTGAACCTAACCTAACCTTACCTCACCTAACTAAACCTAACCTACACCTGAACCTAACCTAACTTTACCTCACCTAACCTAACCTAACCTTACCTCACCTAACCTAACCCAACCCACAAAAAATATTATAAAAATGAGACAACAGCCACAAAACCTGAATTCGGACAGAGCTGTAGTGGTGGGCTGGGCATAGGAGTGGTGGGCTGGGCATAGGAGTGGTGGGCTGGGCATAGGAGTGGTGGGCTGGGTATAGGAGTAGTGGGCTGGGCATAGGAGTGGTGGGCTGGGCATAGGAGTGGTGGGCTGGGTACGGGAGTGGTGGGTTGGGTACATAAATGGTGGGTTGGGTACATAAATGGTGGGTTGGGTACAGGTGTGGTGGGCTGCAGGTATAATATTAGCAGTATAAAGAACTAATGTTATGTCATCCCTCGCACAAAGGTATATGCAAATTAGAATAAAAAGCTGTGTAACTGTGTCAACAATGCTATTATATATGTTTACTATTGAGAAAATCATCTAAATCATTAAAAACACAATTAATATTGATAATAATTAATAGTAAAATTATTAAATCATTCTATGAAATTATTTTAAACACCTGAATTAATTTTTACTATAGTAATGACCTAATTAGTATTCTCTTTTATGTAACCCGTAGATATAATTCGTATTGTTTATATAATAGATTCAAGGCTCAAATTCACTTTCTCAAACGCGAATTATTTAATATTTTCGTGAATTTCTTTCGTATATTCTTTTATAGACTAAGAAAGAAATTATAAATTCGCCCATTGTGTTTTTCTGCATTAGTAACTTCTTGTGTACCTGTCGACAGTGTTCTCAGGTGATCTCCGTGGTATAATCTTGGAGTCCGGACCATAATCACATAATTGTAGAACAGGTGGCAGGTACATTATTTTGTGTACTATTCACCTGTAAGAATGTATCTATGTGAGGGAGTGGTCCTTGGCTTTTGTTAGTGTACTTAGCTAGGAGAGGAACTTAAGGACTTGGGGTAGGGTAGGGTAAGGTAGGGTACGTGGGGGAGAGGTAAATGAACTGGGGTTGGTTTAAGAACGTAGTACTGTACTTTTGGTAATGATAGTGTACTGTACTCAAGAGGTTTACAAATTGGTTTTAAGGAATTACTTAACTACGGACTAAAGTCGTAAAATTTGATGTGTGGAACGGACAAGGACGTTACATACAGTGGTGGCATTGAGTACGTAAGGAAGACAAATTTAACTTAAATTCGTGAATCAAGGAATAATATTAAACTTTTAATAGAATTTTGTCAAGAGTATAATTATGATTCTTACCAACATACTTAAAAAAACAATCAAATAAAACACACACACACACACACACACACACACACAACCACGCCAGGAATTCACACACATTCATATTTGCATGCAATCGGACCTTACCATCCAACACTGTTCTTCCATTATGATAAAAACAGAGAAGACGAACACGGGGGAGGTGGTGGAGAGAGGGTGTGTATGTTGATCTGAAGGAGGGGGTGTGGTTGATCTGGAAGGAGGGGTGTTGTGTGTTGATCTGAAGGAGGGGGGTGGATTGAAGGAGGGATGTGTGTTGATCTGAAGGAGGGGGGTGTTGTATGTTGATCTGAAGGAGGGTGTTGTATGTTGATCTGAAGGAGGGTTGATCTGAAGGAGAGGGTATTGTGTGTTGATCTGAAGGAGGGGGGTGTTGTATGTTGATCTGAAGGAGGGGGGTGTTGTGTGTTGATCTGAAGGAGGGGGGTGTTGTATGTTGTTCTGAAGGAGGGAGAGGAGACACAACACTTCGACCCAGCGTTCAAACTTTGCTGGAATGTGCATATGAATGTCTCCTGAAGGTGCGGGAGAAACTGACCCAGAGTTTCTAATCACTGGGGGTTTATTTATTTTTTTTTATGAGAGAGAAAGAGGGAATGAGAGAGGAAGAAAAGAAGGAAGGGAGAGGGAGGGAGAGAGGGAGAGAGAAGGAGGGAGGGAGGAAAGGAGGAAGATAAAGAGGGGGGAAGGGAGGGAGGAAGATAAAGAGAGGCATAGGTAGTCATTTAAAGGAAACCCAGACAGACAGACCGACAGACAGACAGACAGACAGACAGACATTGGTACTGTATAAAATCGTTTGTTTTCAATACTATCTAGATTTGTCGTACACACACACACACACACACACACACACACACACACACACACAACAGGCTGTAGTGAAGTACCTGTAGTGTATCTAGGTAATATTATTAACACCTTTCTTTCTTTCTGTTCAATAATAATACAGAAATAATAAATTACTCCGGTATTTGAAAGTTCTTATTAATAGCAGTGATTCTCCCTCGCAAGAACAATGCGGGAGGTGAACAGTGAACAATATAATATGAACTTTTCTTTGGTGTTCTTCACGTGATAAGGTGGAAGAGGTAACATCAGATCATGGCAGTTCATCCCGGCCAAGAAGCGTGGTGGTGGATGATGTACAGGTGTAGTGAGACAGTGGCCTCAGCGAGTTATGTGAACAATGAACCGTGAAGAGAGTGAGAGACAAAGTGAAGAGAATTGGAGACTTTCTTATTATCCCGGAATGTTTCTCAAGTTGGTTGGTGTTCTGTTTATGTTCTCTCGGTGTTCATATTGTTCACCTGTTCATTAGAGAGTGAAGTGGCGTATTTTTTTTTAAACGTCTTGTGAACTGTTTTGAAACTCTCTACATATCTGAGTGAAAAGAAGAGACCCCTTCAGCGTCTGCCGTCTGCCACCACCCTCAGGAAGAGAAGTAGGGGCGGGGAAGGTCGAGAATTATTACCCCTTCAGCGTCTGCCGTCTGCCACCACCCTCAGGAAGAGAAGAAAACAGAGGCTGGTGAGACTGGAGAAGGGATGTGGGATGGTTGAGGACTGCCAGGTGTGGTGGAGGTGGTGGTGGCAGGTGTCAGGATGGTGGCCACTCACCTGGTGTTAATGAACCACTTCTTAATGAGTCTCACACATAACTCACCTGGCCATGGAGTCTTCTCGGGAGTCAACAGTAAGTCTCTATCTTATTTCTTCTTCTTCTTCTTCTTATTCTTCTTTCATTATACTTTATTCATCTGTATTCATTTGTATATTTTTTTCCATGTATGAATTTTTATATCTGTGTGTGCGTGTATACAGGATGCACACATATTATTGTACTCCTCTGTATGTTTGTGTATGTATGTGTGTGTATGTATACGTTTCCGCTCTCTCTCTCTCTCTCTCTCTCTCTCTCTCTCTCTCTCTCTCTCTCTCTCATACACAATATATAAACCACTTGAGCACCGACAGAGTCAATCCAAAATGCACAAACTCCTCGTAAACTAAGAACCAGTTTGCAGTTCATGACCAAAGCATCACCATCTTAGGGACTCCTTTGCGGTTCCTTTAGGTTTTCTTCAGTTGTTCCTTTAGGGTTTCTTCAGTTGTTCCTTTAGGTTTTCTTCAGTTGTTCCTTTAGGGTTTCTTCAGTTGTTCCTTTAGGTTTTCTTCAGTTGTTCCTTTAGGTTTTCTTCAGTTGTTCCTTTAGGGTTTCTTCAGTTGTTCCTTTAGGGTTCCTTCAGGGGCTCCTTTACCTCTCAGCCGCATTCCTTACACGTCTAAGCTTCCAAGTGACGGATTCTCAAAGCGCCATAAATCACATACTCCTCATAACTCAAGATAAGACAATTTTTACCTTAAGTTCTAAACCAAAATCATTTATGTTACGTCACAATCATGAATTCTCAAAGAGTCATTGCTTATTTTTTTTACTCTAATTTAAGATCTTAAGAGCGTAATTAAACTGCATTACTTAAGTTACGGCAGAGAAAGAAAAAATAGATTCTCGTTCATTTTTCATTTCCTTCATCTTAACTACATATATGTGAATGTATCCAAACTGTTTTACCTTACACAGCCACACAAATACGACTATCTAAATGTCATCATCGGCATTTAATTACCTTGAAACTTTAACCTAATTTACCTTGAAACTTAAACCTAATTTACCTTGAAACTTTAACCTAATTTACCTTGAAACTTTAACCTAATTTACCTTGAAACTTTAACCTAATTTACCTTGAAACTTCAGCCTAGTTTACCCTGAAACTTTAACCTAATTTACCTTGAAACTTTAACCTAATTTACCTTGAAACTTTCACCTAATTTTCTTTGAAACTTTAACCTAATTTACCTTGATACTCTAACCTAATTAGATTCGGGTTTTTTCGTATCTAAAACAACACAAAACTCACCTCCCCCCTCCCCCCCCCATCACTTACCTTGACGCGCTATCAGCCAGGTAGAACATAAGAACATAAGAAAATAAGGAGTCTGCAATAGACCGGTTAGCCTGTGCATGACAGCTCCTGTCGAGAGTTACTACCACTCTCTATCATCCATGAATCTATCTAGCCTCCTTTTGAAACTTTCCAGAGTTCCCGCACTCACTACAAAGTTGCTAAGCTTGTTCCACTCGTCCACCACCCTATTTGTGAACCAGTTCCTTCCTATCTCCCTCCTAAACCTAAACTTATCCAACTTAAATCCGTTGCCTGAGTCCTATCCTGCTCGGATATTATAAGAACTTTATCTATCGCCTTTATTGATTCCTTTCACCCACTTAAATACTTCTATCATCATATCTCCCCGCATTCGTCTTCTAGGGAATGCAAGTTTGTTTCTTTAACCTATCCCGATATGGAAGGTTTCTAAGTCCCGAAATCATTTTCGTCATTCTCGCTGCACCGACTCTAGTGAATTGATATCCATTCTATAATAGGGGCACCAGAACTGAACCGCATAATCGAGGTGCGGCCTGACTAGCGCAAGATATAGTTGCAATAAGACCTCTGCACTCTTATTACTTACACTTCTAGATATAAACCCAATACTCTGTTTGCCTTATTTCGAACATTAACGCACTGTTTTCTAGGCCGTAGGTCCGGGCTTACAAGTACCCCTAGGTCTCTTTCACAAGTCGACTACTCTGGGTTGATGTTGTTAAGGCTGTATACATTGTCAGTATTTGTTCTTCCAATATTAAGTACGCTGCACTTGCTGGTGTTGAATTTCATTTGCCATTTTTCAGACCACCCCTGCAGTATATTTAGATCCTCCTGTAATGCATTTGCATCCTGCCCTGAATTAATATGCCGCCCTATTTTGGTGTCATCCGCAAACTTGCTTATGTCACTGCTGATCCCAGTATCTAGATCGTTTATGTAGATTATGAACAAGAATGGGCCTAGTACTGACCCCTGGGGAACCCCACTGGTTACACGGCCCCACTCAGATTTAACACCATCTACACTGACCCTCTGCGTTCTATCGGTAAAAGAGTTAATTCCTGGCTGAAGATCTTACCTGTTACCTGACGTGGGTGATGGATGGCCGTGTTAACAGAATCAGGCAGGTGCATTCAATCATCGTTAAGCTGAGTTGTTGTTATTTTTTACAATACCTGTATCAAGATGTGAAGGTGTTAGTGGTGAATATAAGATTATTTAATGGTTAGACTGTTGGCTACATATTGAGACCTGGAACCCAACCTAACCTAAACTAACCTAACCCAACCTAACCTAATCTAACCAAACGTAATAGCACCATTAACTTACAGCCGTAGCGCCGTTCTCTACTATTACCGTAACTAAAAAAATTGACCACTGCACATCTTTCACATCTCAAAACACATCCCTAGAGTAGATAAAGTCGATGCAAATAACTAACTTGACCCCCCCCCCCCCTCACCGTCCTCACTCATAACAAAACATACATATTTTGCGGTGAAAATAACTGCCCGCGAGGTACTCCAATGGTCAGTACTTATGACTGTCTGACTGCCGCTAATTACAGAGTGTCAGGGGGGAGAAAACTGATATTATCGCTCGTAAAACATGAGACAACTAAGTTTTCACTATATATGTGAAGAAATTATAGGTGAAATGTGTATGTAGGTATATTAACTGTGTGACTGGACTGCCTTTACACCGACGTCATGCTCACTCGGTCCCTCAAGTGACACTGATTGAATTTGTGGTGACTGCTGGTTGTGGTGTGACCGTGGTGGAGAGTTGCAAGGTAGGTAGATACCAACCTTGGAGAGTTGAGACACAGTAGCCTGAAGATAAAAAAAAATAGTTACTGAAAATTAAACCTTTGTAAGAATGGATATCACCTATTCGATCAACCCCCCCCCCCTCCCCTCCCTCCAACGAGCAGTACGATATCCTCAACTAGAAGAGTGCCATCGTGTTTCCAGATAGGATCACTCACTATACGTTACTCTTGAGGAAGATATCGAGAGAAAACGCTCCTTTGAAAATGAAGACATTTATAACCGTGTATATTGCCTAGTTGGTCGCACCTCCGCCAGACCTGTTATGTACGATAGTTTCTACCAGGAGAATGGCATCGTGTTTCCTATTACACGACATCGCTGCCAAAGAAAAAAGTAAAATTTAGTATGATCGTAAATTTAGTTTTTTTTGTGTGTGGATTCTTAACAGCAGCACACTTTCTGGCGCCATAAACCATCATACAAGAGAGGCAATAAAATATGAAGCTTGAGAAATACGAGGAAGAGTATTTTTTTTAAACAATTCTTACTGTTTAATGAAGGGTTGTATATCACACACCACGTAAACATATGATACTCATTTGTTTTTCCCCAAGTGTTTATAGACCAGGTTAAGAGACCGGGGTTATTATTATTATTATTATTATTATTATTATTATTATTATTATTATTATTATTATTATTATTATTATTATTATTATTATTATTATTATTATTATTATTATTGTTGTATTTTTAGGCTAACTGCTCTGTAATTATCGCTTTTGGGGAGTTTTGGACACACACACACACACACACACACACACACACACTAAACTTAAATACATGGTCAGTTCACAATTAACCCTCACCTTATATTCTTAGTGATTTATTGTTATTTATTTTTACTTATCAATCACTTGTCTCTCTAGCTTGTACATACCTAGTGTCACCCATCACTGTCAACCACCACTGTCACCCATCACTGTCACCCATCACTGTCAACCACCACTGTCACCCATCCTGTCAACCACTGTCACCCACTGTCACCCATGTCAACCATCACAGTCAACAACCACTGTCACCCATCACCGTCATCCAACACTGTCAACCACCACTGTCAGCCACCACTGTCATCCATCACTGTCATCCTACACTGTCATCCAACACTGTCACCCATCACTGTCAACCACCACTGTCAACCACCACTGTCACCCATCACTGTCAACCACCACTGTCAACCACCACTGTCACCCATCACTGTCATCCAACACTGTCAACCACCACTGTCATCCATCACTGTCATCCAACACTGTCAACCACCACTGTCATCCATCACTGTCAACCACCACTGTCACTCATTACTGTCATCCATCACTGTCATCCACCACTGTCACCCATCCTGTCACCATCACTGTCATCCACACTGTCACCACACTGTCATCCATCACCTCCTACACGTCATCCAACACTGCCATCACTGTCAACCACCACTGTCAACCACCACTGTCACCCATCACTGTCAACCACCACTGTCAACCACCACTGTCACCCATCGTCCCATCACAGCAACAACCACTGTCACCCATCACCGTCATCCAACACTGTCAACCACCACTGTCATCCATCACTGTCATCCTACACCGTCATCCAACACTGTCACCCATCACTGTCAACCACCACTGTCACCCATCACTGTCAACCATCACTGTCACCCATCACTGTCATCCAACACTGTCAACCACCACTGTCATCCATCACTGTCATCCTACACTGTCATCCAACACTGTCACCCATCGCTGTCAACCACCACTGTCAACCACCACTGTCACCCATCACTGTCAACCATCACTGTCAACCACCACTGTCACCCACCACTGTCAACCATCACTGTCAACAACCACTGTCACCCATCACCGTCATCCAACACTGTCAACCACCACTGTCATCCATCACTGTCATCCTACACTGTCATCCAACACTGTCACCCATCACTGTCAACCACCACTGTCAACCACCACTGCCCATCACTGTCAACCATCACTGTCAACAACCACTGTCACCCATCACCGTCATCCAACACTGTCAACCACCACTGTCATCCGTTTTCACTGTCATCCACACTGTCACACTGTCACCATCCTTCCAAACCACTGTCACTATTACTGTCATCCATCACTGTCATCCACCACTCATCCGTCAAAGCAATAAATTAAATCTCATAACACTAAAGGTGTTCATGAACTGAATTAGTGAGTTAATACCTGTCATTAATATTGATGGACAGGTGAGGTGACAGGTTAGTGAGGTGGACAGGTGAGGTGACAGGTTAGTGAGGGGACAGGTGAGGGAAGGTAGAGTGGACAGGAGGGAGTAGTGAAGTGGACAGTGAGGTGACAGTTTAGTGAGGTGGGCAGGTGAGGTGACAGGTTAGTGAAGTGGACAGGTGAGGTGACAGGTTAGTGAAGTGGACAGGTGAGGTGACAGGTTAGTGAGGTGGACAGGTGAGGTGAGGTTAGTGAGTGGACAGGCGAGGTGACAGGTGAGTGAGGTGGACAGGTGAGGTGACAGGTTAGTGAGGGACAGGTGAGGTGACAGGTGAGTGAGGTAAACGGGTGAGGTGACATATATTACAGGTAAATAAGGGAACAAATGAGATATAGTAATAAAAATAGAAAATCATATTAACAACAAAAACAACAACAATAACAAAAACAATAACAAAAACAACAACAAAAACAATAACAACAACAACAATCACAATGAGAATTAAACTGACAAATATAACATAAACAAAAATGGAAGTTTAAGCCGTAATATTCTTGATAAACAGAGACAGACAGACAAACGCAATGATAAACAAATTCTTTCAGTCTTACCTCATAGGACAAACCCAATGCTCCGGTGACACTCAGACAGGTGTTTTATCAGTACCGGTCACTCCCCCCACACACTGTAACGTCATCCACACTCCAGCACAGTCCCAGCACATTCTGGTCGTATCCTCAGCTGCCTAGTACACCTCAGCACATCCTCAATACACACATATCTCAAGCACATCAGAGTACAAGTGCATGGTTAGGTTAGGTTAGGTTAGGTTAGGTTAGGTTAGGTTAGGTTAGATTCAGCGTTTCTCCCCTTGATTATAGTTGGAAATTTTGAAGTAGATGCCATACACACCCTATTACATACATACATACATACATACACACACACACATACATACATACATACATACATACACTACATGCATACATACATACAGTACATCCATACATACACACGTGAGACAAATGGAAAAATAAACTTACAAGGTGAAAAGAAGAGTCGTCGCTGGGATGGTATATTATCGAATTGGTTATGTGGAATATTTGCCTGAAGTAGCTTGAGCATTTAAGTTATGTAGGTTGGGTGTGTGGAGAGGCAAGATGGTGGCGGTGGGACTGTTGACAGTGTTATGGGTTGAATTTCAGGAACGTTAAAAAGAAGAAGGAGGAGAGATAGAGAGAAGGAAATGAAATAAGAGAGGAAACAATGAAAGAAGGGGAGAAAATGAAGAATAGAAAGGGGAAGTATTAATAGATAGATAGATAGATAGATAGATGGAAGAGATCGTGAGAAAGATAAGGAAAGAGGAAGACAGAGAGATAAAGAGAGAGAAACACAAGTAGTAAGAGAAATAGTGACCGAGAAAGTGAGACACAAAGAGAGAGAAAGAAAGTGTGAGAGATTAAAGATAATAAAGAACATAAGAAAATAAGGAGTCTGCAATAGGCCGGTTGGCCTGTGCATGGCAGCTCCTGTCGAGAGTTACTACCACTCTCTATCATCCATGAATCTATCCAGCCTCCTTTTGAAACTTTCCAGAGTTCCCGCACTTACTACAAAGTTGCTAAGCTTGTTCCACTCGTCCACCACCCTATTTGTGAACCAGCTCCTTCCTATCTCCCTCCTAAACCTAAACTTATCCAACTTAAATCCGTTGCTAGGAGTCCTATCCTGCTCGGATATTATAAGAACTTTATCTATATCCCCTTTATTGATTCCTTTCACCCACTTGAATACTTCTATCATATCTCCCCGCACTCTTCGTCTTTCTAGGGAATGCAAGTTTAGTTTCTTTAACCTATCTTGATATGGAAGGTTTCTAAGTCCCGGAATCATTTTCGTCATTCTTCGCTGCACCGACTCTAGTGAATTTATATCCATTCTATAATAGGGGCACCAGAACTGAACCGCATAATCGAGGTGCGGCCTGACTAGCGCAAGATATAGTTGCAATAAGACCTCTGCACTCTTATTACTTACACTTCTAGATATAAAACCTAATACTCTGTTTGCCTTATTTCGAACATTAACGCACTGTTTTCTAGGCCATAGGTCCAGGCTTACAAGTACTCCTAGGTCTCTTTCACAAGTCGACTTCTGTAGGTTGATGTTAAGGCTGTATACATTGACAGTATTTGCTCTTCCAATATTAAGTACGCTGCACTTGCTGGTGTCGAATTTCATTTGCCATTTTTCTGATCACTCCTGCAGTTTATTTAAGTCCTCCTGTAGTGAATTTGCATCCTGACCTGAATTAATCTGCCGCCCTATTTTGGTGTCATCCTCAAACTTGCTTATGTCACTGCTGATCCCAGTATCTAGATCGTTTATGTAGATTATGAACATGAGTGGGCCTAGTACTGACCCCTGGGGAACCCCACTGGTTACACAGCCCCACTCAGATTTAACACCATCTACGCTGACCCTCTGAGTTCTATCGGTGAACCATGATTTTATCCACTTTAAAACTTAAAACACAGAGAAACACAGAGACTATACCTGTTGATATGTTTACATTGATAACGTGGCGCCATGTTTGTTATTGTCGACTATCACCATGACAACGCGTGACGTCATGGGGGTAGGTGTTGTGACTGAGCAGTGTGATAGGGAGGGAGGGAGGGGGGTGATTAGGGGTCGGGGAGGGAGGGGGTGATAAGGGGTCAGGGAGGGAGGGGGGTGATAAGGGGTCAGGGAGGGAGGGAGAGGGGGAGGGAGGTAGGCAGGGAGGGAAATCTAACCCTTATTCATAGCTTGATTAGGTTAGGTTAGGTACTCGTTAACTCCCAAATCCATTATCCACCTACAAGAGACAACGTCATGCCTTCAATATCTTCTACAGTAGCCTCCAGTATTACCACCACCCACCACAGCACACTCCCAACTCACTCCCAACTCACAACAACCCACTCTCCAACCCACCCCAGATACCACCCCCATCCCCAAACACATATCAGACTTCAAGAACTGTAATCATTCGAGAAGTCTTGTCATCAGCACCACAAAAGTATGATAACCTTGCCCTTTATTATCGACTCTGCCATCTAGTTCATGTTCTTCACCACCGCCACCGTCTCAAAAGCTGTCATTCTCGAGTGGAAATACCTTAAGGGGCTTGTTATCTTTATTCTAATTATCTATCATCAGAGGAAGGCCATAATTTGGCCTTTTTCCCATCTATTTGAGCTCTCATTATCTACTTTTCTTCATCCGACGATTCGTATCATCGGGGTAGAGTCTTGTGTGCCTCGTCATACCACTTTCAATTCCTGCCGCCTCATCTTTCATTGTCCTATCCAGCACAAGTCATCCAAGACAGAGATTGTCTAGGTGGATGGGTTAGAATCATCCGAGATTATCCAGGTGATGGCTCACAATCATCCAGCATCACTTTCAATCTTCCTTTATTCTCTGTCTCCACCTGACACATTGATCACAGTATGTCACAGGCTGTAGTTCATCCTTCATAACCCAGCTGCTATACCCCGCGGTTGACTCCCATCTTTCCACCGCTGCCACCTATAATCTTGGGGTCTTTATCTAGCGTGACCTCTCCATCACATAATTCCCTAAGTGGCAAATTAGAACAGTTAAATAACTTCTTCCCTCTCATGATCATTTGGTTCATGGTAATAGACATCTCCGCCAGATGGAAGAAGTAAGACTTGGTCACCATTTGGAGTATTATTCATGTAGTTAATAATAGAATAATCTTAGCTATTTTAGTCAGGGAAAATGATTCAGTTTTTTTTTATTCTTCATATTTACGTATAATGTGTGTGTGTGTGTGTGTGTGTGTGTGTGTGTGTGTAATGTGTGTGTGTGTGTGTGTATAATGTGTGTGTGTGTGTATATAATGTGTGTGTGTGTGTGTGTGTGTATAATGTGTGTGTGTGTGTGTATAGTGTGTGTGTGTGTGTGTGTGTGTGTATATGTTTGTGTGTGTGTATAATGTGTGTGTGTGTATAATGTGTGTGTGTGTGTGTGTGTGTGTGTGTGTGTGTGTATAATGTGTGTGTGTGTGTGTGTATAATGTGTGTGTGTGTATAATGTGTGTGTGTGTGTGTGTTTCTCTCTGTAAAAAAAACTTCCAGCAGCAATAATAACTCCACATTACAGATGAGATAATTGAAGCATTTGTCAGAGGTAACATATAATTGTCGACCAACAGCCATAAACTCCTCCATATGCTACCTCCAGATAACCACTTGTATCTGTTACAATTAGCATCTCGCCGCTCACACCTCTCCCCCCCGGCTAAACCTTTAAATCCACTTTAGGTCGCTTCAGGTCAAGTCTAGACAAGGTTTATAGGTTTAACTGAGTTTTATCATCCACAGGAACACTAAAACTACTAAACCAGTTCTCTCTTTCTGTGTATTTGTTTGAGTATACATTTGTACTCTAAAAAATAAGAAACATTGGAACTAGAATATTCATTTTGGCCATGAATATAAACATTAGGTTACATCGCTCCAACAAGTATCTACAGTGTATATGGAGGTGGTCGATGAATTTCACAATGAACACTCCGACTCCTGTTGTCTCGATGGGGTTGTCAAAATCTTTCGTTCGTTGTGTCATATTGTTTCACACAGAATAGTGAAGATGCCTTTTGGAGAGAGTATATATTCTTCTTCATCTTCTGCTTCTTCCTCCTACTACACCTTCTGCTCCACTTCCTACTGTTCTTCTTCTTCCCACTCCTCCTTTTTCTCTTTCTCCTCCTCCTCCCCTTTCTCCTCTCTTTCTTCCTCTACCTCCTTTTTCTCTTTTTTCCTCTTCCCTCTCCCTCTCTTCCTCTTTCACCCTTTCCTTCCTCCCTTTTTTCTCATCTTCCCTCCTTCCCCTACCTCCCTTTCTCCCACCCTTCCTCTTCCTCCTCTTCTCACTCCTTCCTCCTCTTCTTCCCACACCACCCTTCGCTTGCTCCTTACCCTCTTCCTCTACCTCCATCCACTCTTCCTTCAAAACATAACACAAATAGAGTTTAGCCACCAAGAGATCTGGGAGTGAAGCCTTTCGTGTGTGTGTGTGTGTGTGTGGACTCTTGTTTGTATCATTGTTTATTAATGGTAACAAAAACAATAATAATAACAATCAGAACCATAACTACAACCACCACCACAACCACAGCAACAACAACAATAATAACAGCAATAACAACAACAAAAACAACAACAAAAACAATAATAAACTTAACTCATCACGTTCACAAAAACACCCATACCAAACCCGGACAATAGAGTTGGATTCTACCGGATTACGTTAACAAAAACGACATTGCAGATTCATAAACCTTGCAGACAACATGACTAAGTGCAATCCTAAAACATATTTTACTACCTGGGGTAATTAGGAAATTATACGTGTAAGGAATGAAAATGTGTGTTGCTTATAATTGTTTTGCCTCAAGCTCTGACAATCAAGTGCACTCACACACAGACATAGCTGGTAACGGTATGTCCTGTTGGTCGGATTCATAGACGGATTCATAGTCGGATTCGTGGTTTGTTTTGGTTCTTTAGTTCGATGGGTTCATTTGTATTCGGGTCTGGAATAAAAGTTGATTTAGTTCAGCCAAAGAGTAAGTTACGTTGCCTCACAAGCCAGTCAGGGTGACGTACAGGTAAGCCAAGGGAGATAACAAGCAAGCCAAGATAACAAGCTAGTCAATATAACAAGCAAGCCAAGATAACAAACAAGCCAAGATAACAAACAAGCCAAGATAACAAACAAGCCAAGATAACAAACAAGCCAAGATAACAAACAAGCAAAGATAACAAACAAGCCAAGATAACAAACAAAACAAATCAAGATAACACACAAGCAAATAAAAAAGCAATCAAAACATAAGGAAAACGAAGAAAAGAATAGAAACAAAAACATATCCACACACAGACCTAACGGCCACGCTTTCGGCACGCAGCGGGACGCATACTTGCATAAACTGCGTCATGAACTTGCCAAGTGCTTACCTGACTGTACTACCAAACGAAAAGCAAAACATACACACGAAACCAAACAACAGACACACACACACACACAGACACACACACACACACACACACACACACACACACAGTTCCTTAGACTCACTACTGGAATGTTATTGAGTGGTTGTTTAGTTAATGGTTGTTGAAGGTAGTTATAATGTCATGTTGTATTAGTGAGTTAATGATGATATGTTGTTGTTAATGATGATGATGATGATCTGTGTAGGTGTTACAATATAATGAGGTGTCACACTATAATGAGGTGTGACAATACGATAAAGTGTCACATATTTAGGAATTGGGTGTCATATCATCAGAATGTTACGTATTTGAGTGTCATATAACCAAGTGTCAAGTGTGGATAGAGGGAGAGAGAGAGATAGAGAGACAGACAATGAGTTAGACAGACAGACAGGAAGATGGACAGACAGACAGATGAGAGAGAGAGAGAGAGAGAGAGAGAGAGAGGATCCATAAGGCTGACCTCTGGGACTTGATGAGAAGAAGAAAACGATAAACTACTGGTGTGTGTGTGTGTGTGTGTGTGTGTACGTGTTGTTATCGTGTGTCCATTAATCATTAAGTGTACACAGCTAAAGTTGTTATTGAGTGACATTGATTTAGCTCTCTCTCTCTTGTGTTTGTTTGTCACTTAGCTCCCAATCAGCTGTGTCGAAGATATGTCCCTTTATTATTTTATGGATTCATAATGCACACACACACACACACACACACACACACACACACACACACACACACTGACAGTCTCACCTTGTCTCACCTACTTAACCCATATCTAACACAGTAGCGACAGTCTCTTCGTAAAGTACTGTCGTCGCCCAGCCATATACGGGTTCTACTGTGGATTAAATTGTGTCATGGGAGTCTCACTTTTCTTCAGAGATCTTTAAATTACGTCAGGGTGTCACTTCTGCAGGAGGAGTTGACGACTTGTTTCCTTTACGAGTGGAAGACGAAGGTTGGTGAGGGCGTAACGAAGCTTAGTTGGTGAAATTTATTGACCGCTATCTTGGATCTGTGTTATTTCCTGTGTGGATATTAGGTTTCTGGTCAGTGTGTGTGTTGTGTGTGTGTGTGTGTGTGTGTGTGTGTGTGTGTGTGTGTGTGTAGGACGGTGAGAGGTTCATGTGCGTGTAGTTCAACCTCAGTTATTTATAGCTTCAGGTGTATAAGTTACAAATTAGAACAAATTGCTGGAGTTGTAAGAACATGACCTTAATCCCCTGCCTAGTAAGTGTTGCACCTGACACACACACACATGAGACAGCCTCCAGCCATGGTTTAGAGAGGCGTCATGTGGACAGGAAGCCATGAGGAGAACCCCAGGACCCTAGTGGCACACCTATCACTTATGTAAAGTCATGAATGGGCCATACTCGATTATAGAAAGGCCTTACCCTACTCTCGCCTCCGGAAAACACCGCCCTTCCCTTTCCGTCTGTGAGTAGCCATAATGAAGGAGTGAAATGCCATAATTTGCCAAGACCGACCCCCTACACCCTCGCCACCAACACTTAACGCCGCCCAACGAGACCACAAAAAATCCTTCAGGACCGAGAATGGGAGAAAATGTTGTTTATTTTGGCGGGTTGACTCTTGTAACAGGGACCCGGAGCGGACTAACGGAGGAGACGTGTTTCAACTAGTCAACAAAACACTTTAAGACTGCCGAAAGAACCAAACCTTTACTTGTCTCGAAGGGCTAACCATCTATCTCCTGCTGGGCGTTAAATAACCAACTTCTATAGAGTGGAGTAACCAAACCTACGTACTCTCAAGGGACCAAAAACATTGATTACTTTTACTGACCGAACTCAATTATGTACAGACTCTAGTTCCATCGACTGTAACGAGTAAACAAACACTTATCGATCAGTGAGCGAGTGAGTGAGTGAATTAGACAGTGACCGAGTGGCATGTAAGAGATCCTGTAGGAGTGATTAAAAAAAGACGACAAAAAATTGCTTAGTAGATCTTGTTCTCCTTGACGCCACCAGAGGGACACCTTGAGACCAGGGAGAGAGAGAGAGAGAGAGAGAGAGAGAGAGAGAGAGAGATGGTAATTCAATCAGATGACACAAGATAACCCTATATATTTATGCATGCCTATCTCTATATCCACCTACCTCCTCCTTCCCCCCCGCCCTCACATCTACCACCTGACCTCAGTACACAAACAGACTGTGGTAGGTACTTATATGTCAGCCCAGGACACTCATTATTGTAGTAGTTCTGACTCAACAGGATATGGACCAAGGTCACCCCATGCAGGTGGTGGAGGAGGCAGTGTGTTGCATGTTGAAAAGGGGTGATGACCTTACTGGGAAAACCATGAAGGACAATCACACACACACACACACGCACACACACACGCACACGCACACACACACGCACACGCACACACACACGCACACGCACACGACCTCTGTACGCTTCTATCCTCTTGTATTATTAGTAGTAGTAGTAGTAGAAGTAGTAGTAGTAGTAGTAGTAGTAGTAGTAGTAGTAGTAATATTGATAATGAAAAAGTTTATTTAGCCAGAAGACCACAGCTACAGAGTCGAAGATGATAATAATAACAATATTAACATTATTATTCTTAGTACAGGTATTATGTCCATTACTGTATCATAATTGTTAATGTTCTTCCGAGTATTATCATAATGGTATATATTCCTCTAATCATTGCATACTTACTAGATATTATTCAACCATCTCATTATTTATGCACTGTTTACTCTTACGTTTTAATGCATAACACAAAATTTACATTGTGATCGGGAAGGAAAATGTTTATCTAGTTAGTTTAGTTATCCATGAAAGGTTTTTTTTTAACGTTTTTTTTTTGTTTCATTTTAATTCATGGAAGTGTTGTAGTGTTCAGCCTGTACGCAAGAATCATGTAACTGAGGCCTGGGGTTGTGCTATTAAGTCATGCCGCTGGTTGGATGGCGAACGAACAAACGAAAATTCGCTACACCTGTTTAGTTTTCAATTCATCGTATCTATACTCTAATATTTTGAGGCATAATAACTATTCGTGTTGATCTCTGATAGTTTTTTCACTTTGGGGAGTAAAATATGTCATGTAAAAGTTCTGGGTTTTTTTTTTTTTTTAGTTCTGGTAATAAAGATAAATTGAAGGGAACAAAAGAAGAGATTGCAAAATTTCAGTTGCATGCGAGAAGGAATTTATCACTCAGAATATCTTAACCGTGTTCGTGTTCTCTCTATGGTATTTTTATTACCCGGGCGTTTCATATGCTATATTTTACTCCTCTAAGTGCAGAATTTATTAGAAAACAATACAGAATAGTTATTATCCCTTGAAATATCATAATATAAATACGATAGTTAAAATACTGAAGAACTACCATGCTATAAACTGGTTCTAGCTAAGCCTGAGTCGAAAAAGCTTTTAGTAAACAAACCACATAATTTGTATGAAATATTGTACAGGTAGTTCTAATCTGTTCCATAAATTAGTCATATCTCTCTCTCTCTCTCTCTCTCTCTCTCTCTCTCTCTCTCTCTCTCAATATCATCACAAACTCAGTATATCGTCATAATTATCTTTTCTTCCATTATGCTTCTCCTTATATCTTCTTCTTCGTCAGCGTCAGGAGTAATGGTCTCTCGTTTATTTCTCTTCCATCATCATCTATTCTCTTCTCATTGGTTTTACATCGTAATTTTCTTGTCTCCAATAATACCTTACTGGTCGACGCTGCCTTGAGGAAAGAGAGAGAGAGAGAGAGAGAGAGAGAGGACTGAAGAAAGAAAGAAAGAAAGATCATTACAGTAAGGACCCAATTACAACTAGTGCATACAGTATTAGGACCTGAACCCATTAAGGGGAAAGAACCATTAGGACTGGGGCCCATTAAAATTTGAAGACTATTACGACCGAGTCTATTAGATCCGTCCCCATTAAGATTAGGGGTGCATTTAGTTATTTACCACGGAGAATAATAGCATTGGGTGGAATTGTTGTCGACTTGTGGTGTTGGATTATGTGAAGCAGCAGACAGGACCCAAATCAACATCTTATTGGTGGACTGGGAGGGAAGGGCGCGGCTTGTTGTAGGGCACCAAATTTGAACGCGTCTTTTGCAATAACTATTTAAAGTGAATGATTAACAGTAATAGAAAGATGTGTAATAGTTCTGATTTCCCCTCGTTATATCCTATGGAAAATACATAATAAAAATGACTAAACAAAAATATTAACTAAATATTTTGAATAATATTACGAATTATGAAAGGGTTATGAAAGTCATTGTATATTTTCGTCATTAAATACCTAATTGATTTTTATGTTGTTGATATTTACGACCATAAGACTTAACAATAAATTCTTAACTCTCGCTGCATAATACCTACGTAGACAGAATTTATAAACTGACAGAGATGACGTCAACACTCTCTTTTGTCAACACTCCCTCTGGTGGTCAGTTTAGGTTTGATCGATGGCTGGGTTCCATGACTTGGTGTTAATCCGGTTGATGGTAGAACAACCGGATTCTCAAGGTTACGTACTTTGACTCCCCCACCCCTCCCCCTCTTTTAACTACGTCTGTGGAAACAAGTTAAACTGGTTCAGTGGGCGATAGAGAGAGATTATTATAATAGACTCTAGTTGGTGTTGAAATTGTGTCATTGTTAAGTAGCTCATTACACATACCTGTGTTTTATTACCCGACAGGTGAAGATAAAATACTCATTGCATAAAAATCTGAGACTCTGAATCCTTATCAGTAATATAAACACAGATTCATCATGACTTGGTTCTCTAACGGAGTCTAACCGATCAGATTATAAGCTAACGTATTATAAACTCTTTGTGCAGTTTCGGTGTTTATTTTCGTGTTTATCCTTATGTAGTGCTTTACAGAACTTATTTAAGTGTTTTTATATCATCAATTACCTCCTGAGACGAGGATTTGTGCAAGTTTTTCTCCGCAGTTTAAGGCGCCAGGTACAGAGAGAGATACAGTAGTCTACCCTTGTGTTATCATAGAAAATGGTCTCACTAAGAAAAACACGGAAGAGTTACAGCTGATAAAGGACAAGTTATATCAAGTGTTAGTGAGAGTCAAGTCTGTACTGGTGATTAAGGTATAGATATATATATAACAGTTATGAGATCTGCCTTATAGGAGCCATAATTATAGTGTGGTAACATTTGTATCTGCTGCCAAATACTGAAGAATAATATCCAGTTAGGTTAAGCAACATGACTCTTTTATACAATATAATATAATGTTAACAGATACACAATCCATGGCAGTATGAGATAAAAACGACTGAATAAAATATTGATCAAACATAAATTTAACTTTACGAAAAATTTTATCCTTCATAAACAACTAATTAAAGTTAGGAGTCAGTCGGTGATGCGGTTTATAAACACAATGTTAAAACTCACATAAAAACAAAATAAAAAATATGAAAAATTGAACATGGACAAAAACTTGCTGAGGTAAACTAGAAAAAAATAGCTAAAACAAGTTAGTTGGTTACGTTAATATTATCAAATTTGAATAACGTGTATTAATTACAACTGAAGAAGTGAGAAGTACTCAAGTGGTCGTTAATGGTGATCAAGTCGAACTGCGGACGATGAGTTAACGAGTGGAGGGTGTTGGTGGAGGGGGATACTAGCCTGATATATCCACACGACAACGGCTGGTCCTTCTCCAGTGGGTGTTAACGAGCGCCACCAGCAAACAACCTGACGATGAGTGTTGAACTTACTCCCTTCTCCATACATCCTACTGTATTATACAAAACGAGAACTACTGCGTTATACATTACCAAAAAGTGATAAAATACACCTCATTATACTGCATCAACACTTCACTCACTTATCCCAGGTGAGGTCATTGATGTCTTTACCACCTGTACCAGACCTCACGTTCTGGGCTGAAGTTTATTATCAGTTAATTACCTGAGGATTTTGAGAATTAATTACCGAGGTAACCATAACGAATAGAACAGTTGATTAATGTCTTCATCTAATATATTTAAGCTCGTATCTTACATAAATGTTTGATTAATGTCTTGACGTTTATTAACTCGTATAACTTCAGGGTAAAGCTTACATATTGTAACCGAGTCTTAAAACCAGCGGGTGGAGGGAGATTTGTGGAAAACACTCGTAATAAAATGGACTGTTCAGAGTTGTCGGGTCACAGAACATTGTCTCAAGGTTCATAAGTTAGGAAAGTTTGGTTTTTTCTCCTTCGCAAGTGAATTTAATGCTTGAATGTTTTAAAGTCAACTAATAAAAAGTTTGGTTAATATATGGTAGGTTGTCAAAAAGAAGAAACGAGTCATATGTGTTTTGTGTTTATCGACTGAACATTATGAGGATAATTATTTAACCGAGTCTGTGTAAGAATGCGTAACATGGCTGAACATAACCACGGTCCTCTCATGCTGTTTCTAAAAAAAATCGTAAGTTGTTTGTGTCAAGTCTTGCTAAAATTTTTGTTATTATTACATACTTGTTCGGTAATTATATTCATTGTGTCTTTGAGAGGAATATTTGAGAATGGAAACTGACTATGTTTTTCTATGTACTTGGTTTACTTCCACTGTTTTCTTTCACCAAGTTATCAGAAGTGTCCATAGCATTCTCATTCATTGTCAGCAGAGGGGAAATTACCACGGGAATTATGCATAGGTGTAATTAAACGAACCAGTAGAAGATATAATTGGGCGAGTTATTATTGTTTGTACTTTAGGAAGGTCATATAATTGTTCGTAAATACTCCCAGCTTGAGTTCGTTGACGTAACTGAAAATCCTGTTTGGTTTGTCCTCAGATCCACAATGTATTTAACGATTTCTTTTACAATTTTTATTTTTTACAGAAAATGGTCATTATCCTTCCGTAATGTTAGGTTTTAAACGTCACAATGATAAGTCCTTTGTTTCGTATATTTTTAAGTAATTATTTATACTTTCTTAGACTTTTAAGAATTATCAATGAATTTTCAACCACTGTCTAACATTTGTTTTATTGAATTGAAAGTTAAATTGGTTATATATAAATATATATATATATATATATATATATATATATATATATATATATATATATATATATATATATATATATATATATATATATATATATATATATATATATTACTCTTAAGGAATGGATTCAAAAACAAAAGCATTCACACCGTAGAAAAAAACACACGGATTCAAAACAGATTCAGACACGTAAACATCCACGTCACAGTAGAACAAATGTATGCAGGCAGATCTAAGAACAATAGGTAGTTATAGTACGTTCGTTGACCCGAGGTTGAGAGACGTAAAGGTGGGTTACATAATCGGGAGGGGAAAAATGTGGTGATAAACTTCTAAGTCAATCGTAGTTGTTGATATTCCTCTCGGGTAAGAAAATGGTCGTAGGCGTCTAATAGAAGAACCCCGGAGAGGCAGAGAAGGTTCTAGCCTCACGGGTATATTCGCTCTGTTTAGTACGCTCGGTCTACCAGTACTTCCTCTACCAGTACTTCCTCTACCAGTACTTCCTCTACCACTACTTCCTCTACCACTACTTCCTCTACCAGTACTTCCTCTTATCACCTCGATTATGCGGTTCAGTTCTGGTGCCCTTATTATAGAATAGATATCAATTCACTGGAGTCGGTGCAGCGAAGAATGACGAAAATGATTCCTGGACTTAGAAACCTTCCATATCAGGATAGGTTAAAGAAACTAAACTTGCATTCCCTAGAAAGACGAAGAGTGCGGGGAGATATGATAAACTACATAAACGACATAGATATAGGCATAGACAGCAACATGAGCAAATTTGCTGATGACACTAAAATAGGACGTGTTATTAAATCTGACGAGGACTCCGCAAAACTACAGGAAGATCTAAACAAATTTTTCGAATGGTCTGAAAAATGGCAGATGAAATTCAACGTGGACAAATGTAAAGTACTCAGTATAGGAGATGTAAACAGGGAAACCAGATACCAGATGAACAACGATGCCATAGAGAAATCCGACTGCGAGAGAGATTTAGGAGTAATGATAAGTAGGAACCTTAAGCCAAGTAAACAATGTGTTTTTGCTCGTAACAAGGCTAATAAAGTACTTGGGTTCATACAAAGGAGTGTTAGTTACAAGACTAGCGAGGTCATCCTAAAACTGTATCTTGCTCTTGTGAGACCACACCTGGATTACACAGTTCAGTTCTGGTCACCGTATTACAGAATGGATATAGAATCCTTGGAAAGAATTCAGAGGAGAATGACAAGACTAATCCCGGGCATTAGGAACCTTGAGTATAGGTACAGGTTAAAGCATCTTAATTTGCACTCCCTCGAGAGACGTAGAGCGAGGGGCGACCTGATAGAGGTGTATAAGTGGAAGGCAGGGCTAAACAAAGGGGACATTACAAAAGTACTCAAATTATCCAACCAGGAGCGAACTCGTAACAATGGTTTTAAATTAGACAAATTTAGATTTAGGCGTGAAATAGGTAAACACTGTTTTGGAAACAGAGTAGTGAATGAATGGAACAAGTTACCAAATATCATCATTAACTCGAATACACTGGATAGCTTCAAACATAGGTTGGATGCTTATATGAGCAATAGGGGTTGGGTGTAAACGGGACTGCCCAGTATGGGCCAATAGGCCCGCTGCAGTTTCCTCCATTCTTATGTTCTTAAGTATTTAAGTGGGTGAAAGGAATCAATAAAGGTGATATAGATAAAGTTCTTATAATATCCGAGCAGGATAGGACTCGGAACAACGGATTTAAGTTGGATAAGTTTAGGTTTAGGAGGGAGATAGGAAGGAACTGGTTTACAAATAGGGTGGTGGACGAGTGGAACAAGCTTAGCAACTGTGTAGTAAGTGCTGGAACGCTGGAAAGTTTCAAAAGGAGGCTAGATAGATTCATGGATGATAGAGAGTGGTAGTAACTCTCGACAGGAGCTGCCATGCACAGGTCAACCGGCCTATTGCAGACTCCTTATTTTCTTATGTTATGTTAACACGCCTACAACTGACCTCTCCTGACCTCTGTTGACCCTGTACACAACCTTACAAATATGAATATTAACAAAATGATCAATATCTATGTCCTTTACTACCCTTCAACCTCTTACAGCTAAGGAGAAGCATCACACACACAACAGGAGGTCCATTAAAGCAACAGTAGGGTGTCTAAGCACTAGCTAGTTTGGGCCGCTATAACACCATCCCGGATATAATAGCGAATTTGTTTAATATGGTAATTTGTGGATGAGGTCTTAACGCCTGATGACACTCACTAGTTACCTGTCTGTGTGTGTGTGTGTGTGCCGGGGTAGTGGTATAGTATTGCTTACAAGTCAAGTTTGTTGTTTATGAGTTGGAAGGGATGAGTTCTTCTTGTGAGGTCGTGTGTGTGGTGTACGTGTGTGGCGGGTCGTGTGTGTGTGCAGTCGTGTGTGTGTGTGTGTGTGTGTTGTTAAGCACCTTAAAATGCCCACTGGAAAATCCAAGCACCATCATGACTATTCACATCTTCAGACACCCGACACTGAGTATGTATGTATGTATGTATGTATGGATGTATGTATGTATGTATGTATGTATGTATGTATGTATGTATGTATGTATGTATGTATGTATGTATGTATGTATGTATGTATGTATGTATGTATGGATGTATGTATGCATTAACATCTCATCCTTGTTAGTGACTGCATATATACAATTTGTTATACCCCTCGACACAACACAACACCAACGACACACAACAGGCATAATAGCACCTCACCTCACCTCACCTTACCCTCTCCTCACCTCACCTCACCTCACCTTACCTCCCGTCACCTCCCCACCTCACCCCTCCTCCTCCCCTTGCCTCACCTCACCCTCTCCTCACCTCACCCTCCCCCTCCCCCCACCTTACCTCACCTCACCCTCTCCCTCACCTCCACCTCCCACCTCACCCCTCACCCTCTCCCTCCACCTCACCTCACCCCCACCTTACCTCACCTCACCTCCACCTTACCCTCTCCTCCCCACCTCACCTCCCTCACCACCCTCTCCTCACCTCCACCTCACCTCACCTTACCTCACCTGCCTCACCTTACCTCCCATCACCTCACCCCACCTCCACCTCCACCTCACCTTACCTCACCTTACCCTCTCCTCACCTTACCCCACCTCACCTCACCTCACCTCACCCCACCTTACCTCACCTCACCTCACCTCACCTCACCCTCTCCACATACCCAATGGCGTACAATTTTCGCCTTGTCATGAACCCAAGATGCAGTGAAGTAGAACCACAAACCTACACTTAATACATCTTTAATATATATGCAGTGAGCTTGGTTAGGTTGGAATTAGTTGGAATTATATTAACTTCAAATAGGTGTGATTGTGTGAAAAGGACCAATCAACACACGCTATGGTAGGCAAGGACCAATCAATACACGCTATGGTAGGCAAGGACCAATCAATACACGCTATGGTAGGCAAGGACCAATCAACACACGCTATGGTAGGCAAGGACCAATCAGCACACGCTATGGTGAGGCAAAGGACCAATCAACACACGCTATGGTGAGGCAGGACCAATCAGCACACGCGCTATGGTAGGCAAGGACGTCCAACACACGCTGTGATGAGCAGGACCAATCAACACACACACACGCTATGGTAGGCAAAGACCGAAACACGTCACAGTATAAGCGATGACCAATCAATTCACATCAACACACGCTATGGTAGGCGAGGACCAATCAACACACGTCACAGTATAAGCGGGGATTAAATGTGGCGCGACTAGAAGTATTCAGCCAACCACAGGTCCAGGCTGCGTAAGTGTAGGTCTTGCCAAGTTATTCTCCCAAAACCATAACCACCTCCCCCCCCCCCTCCCTCCACCCCCCACTCCACCTCCCCCTCACCCCCTTAACCTAACTCACCCAGGTAGCAACAGGTGAAATAAGCTGGGGTGTCTAATCTTCAGGTGACTCGGAGATAATTCTTACGTTGACTCTTTATAAATATATAGATTACCCAATAATTATGATACACCTATAACAAATACCTATAACAAATTATATATAGACGATATAAAAGATATTTTTAAGAGGAACGATAAAGTAATTTAGGCTCGTAATTCTTTCTCGGGTTACGTCACTTGTTTAACTCCAGGTTGTGTACGAGTGATTAATTTGCACGGTGGTTGACGGTGCAAACAGTCTCTCTCTCTCTCTCTCTCTCTCTCTCTCTCTCTGGCCCCAGGGTGACGTGTGCCGGTGAGACTCCCATAATAAGTCACATCTGGACATGGGCTGGCTAGCTGGGGTCTACCTACCTACCTATCTGCTTCTTCTCTGAGGTATGAAGGTCCATTAGTCTCCTTCCTGTTGTTGGTCAGCTTGGCGCGTTTATCTGTTCTTTGTGATTTGGTTGAGTTATCGTTATGTTCCGAGCCTTAGTAGTAGTAGTAGTAGTAGTAGTAGTAGTAGTAGTACACGGAGGAATTGAATTGTAACAGTTTATTTAGCCAGAAAAATACAGATACAGAGTGGTCAAATCTCTAGGAATTGCCACGTTTGACCTAGCAAGACCTTGTAATGTGTCACTCTTCTGTAGACAAGTTCAGTGTGTGATGGGTGATTGCCACGGGTGAGCTGGGTGAAGAGAGGTCACTGATGAGTCATGACCAAACCTTAATATTCTTCTCTCTCTCTCTCTCTCTCTCTCTCTCTCTCTCTCTCTCACCTCCCTCCCTCCCTACTTACCTACCCTCCCCCCCTCCTTCTTTCCTTCCCTCCCTCCCTCCTCCTCCATTATTTCTCTCAAGAAAGAAAAAAAGAAATAATAATCTTCGTTGTGAGAAAATAAAACCCGCATTTATCACTAAGACTTATTACGTCTAATCTTATTACGTATTTCGTATTGCAGCCGTCGTTATTCTTCATAAATGCCATAAAGGTGTGTGTCTGTGTGTGTGTGTCTCAGCTTAACTCTCATATTTCTCAGTGATGGAGCATCTTATTCCTTGTGTTGGCTGCTTGATCATCACCTTGTGGCTGTAAATAACTCGAGATTAACGACTGAGAGAGAGAGAGAGAGAGAGAGAGAGAGAGAGAAGGAGATAATGAAAGAGGTGAAGACAGCAGCTGCAGAATAAATCGAGGAGGAGGAAGAGCAATAGGAGGATAAAGAGGGAAGTATAAGAGGAGGAGGAAGAGGAGGGACTTGCCCAAGACTGCGATAAAAGACACCAAGAATCGTGACTGTAAAATATGCAATGTGTTGAGAGAGAGAGAGAGAGAAGTAAAATAGTAAAAAAATAAAAAAATATCACGGGCAGAGAACGAGACAGTTAATTGGGCCATCGTTAAGAGCAAACGAGAGATAAAGGGGAACGTTACCTTTTGTCTCCGAGATTCAAGAACAAAAAAATAATATCTTTAACCTAACCTAACCAAATCTAACCAAACCTAACATAGCCAAACATAACCTAATCTACCCTAACCTAACCAAATCTAACCTAACCTAAGAGACGATGCCATTAGGGTTGAGGAAGATTGTCACTCATGGGGGAGAGGAGGTGAGAGAGGATGAGGGATGAGGAGAAAGAAGGAAGCAGGATGATGGGAGGGGTGAGAGGAAAGAGGAGATAGAGAGGAAATAAGAAGAAAGGGGGAAGAATATAAGGAGAAGAGAAGGAGGAAGAAGGAAGGAAGGAAGACCCCAGACCCCCTAACACGCCCCACACCAGTATACAGAGAGCACAAGACGAGGAGTTGGGAATCCCGTGAGGTAACCAACAAGCATTTTCTTGTATCCTCCCTGTCTCCCGGTTTCCTTGTCTCCCTGTCTCCCAGTTTCCTTGTCTCCCTGTCTCCCTGTCTCCTTGTCTCCCTGTCTCCCGGTTTCCTTGTCTCCCTATCTCCCTGTCTCCCGGTTTCCTTGTCTCCCTATCTCCCTGTCTCACGGTTTCCTTGTCTCCCTGTCTCCCTATCTCCTTGTCTCCTTGTCTCCCTGTCTGTCTTCTTGTCTCTTTGTCTCCTTGCTTCCCTGTCTCCCTGTCTCTATTTCCCTGTCTCCCTATCTCCCTGTCCCTCTGTCTCCCCGTCTCCCTACCACCCTGTCTCCTGTGGTCTCCTGTAAGGGCGGCATCATTTTAACCACATCGTAAAAACTCAATTGACTCACAAATACCCCGAGAAGAAGGAAAACACACACACACACACACACACACACACACACACACACATACACCTGTATACCTTCACCTACCTGTCCAACCAAACTCCATAATTCCAGGTAGATTCGAATGTATAAATTAACACAAAAATGCCCTTCAGGATTCTAATTCTCTGCCAAATTTTACCTTTTTTACTCGAATACACAAGACGGGGACTACTGTTGTGTGATATGATTGAGGTATACTCTATGCTTGTGAAACTTTTAATCAGGGATAATCTCAACACAGGTGAGGAAGTAGAACACCTCTCCCACACCTGCCTTTATCAGACCACCATAATGACTGGTCTATACTGAGAGCTGTGAGAGCCAGGTATAGAATTTAGAGGGTTTTTACCTGTAGGGATTTTTTTCTTTAATTAAGATAACCAGGGTAAGGGTTCACTGATTTTATTATTGACTAGTAAACCTTATTCAGTTTTATTCCATACTGTACACACACACACACACACCACTACTACTACTTTGCTGTAGCTCGGAATCGAGAATGACGATCATCCAGTTATGATACAATGATATGAGTTATTAGGGATGTCACCTAGGTTGGGGAGTTTTGAGGTGACTAAAGAGACCGAAACGGAACCCGCAGAGTCGTTCACATTCGTTGAACACGTGGAGGCTCCATCTACTGCGGGAGGGGCTGTGGCAGCGTCTTTACGGCGTTGGCGCTTGTCTGCCTCGGTTTTCAGTCTGACTAACTCGAAAGTATTGACACCTTCTCGTGTGGTGCTCCTCCAAGCGTTACGGTGTGGAGTAATCGTCTCCCAGGTGAGGGGGTCGATTTGGCACTTTTTCAGGTTTGTCTTAAGACTATCCTTATACCTTTTCAGTTGCCCGCCGGCGTTACGTTTACTATTCGTTCGGTGACTGTAAAGTATCTGCTTTGGCAGTCTACTGTCGTCCGTGCGAGTAACATGGGCAGTCCAACGTAGTTGTTCATGGATAATGGTAGCCTCGATGCTCCTACAGTTGGTGTCAGCAAGAATACTGGCATTTGTTCTCTTGTCTTCCCAGCGAACTCGGAGGATGGAACGTAGACTACGTTGGTGAAAGTTTTCAAGTACCTTGAGGTGCCTCCTGTATGTGACCCATATCTCGCTGCCATATAGCAGGGTGGGGAGGACCACTGCTCGATATACGTGCTGTTTTGTAGATAATTTCAGCTTCCTACAGCTGAAGACACGATTTCGGAGTCTGCCAAAGGCTTGAGATGCAAATCTGATCCGATGCTAAATCTTTTCATCGGTGTCTGCATTGGTGGACAGGTGGGAGCCGAGATACCGAAAGTGGGTAACATTAGAGAGGGTAGTACCGTTAAGCTGGATGGATGGTGGAGGTGTGGCTGAACCAGGGGCTGGCTGAAAGAGAATCTGAGTCTTACGTACATTCACCTCAAGGCCGAAGTGTGCATACGCGTCTGCGTAGGTGTTCAGGATCTCTTGTAGGTCGTGTTCAGTGTGAATAACAAGAGTGAGGTCGTCTGCATAATGAAGTTCAATAATGGAAGCTGCTGACACCTTTGTTCTTGCCTGGAGTCGTTTTATGTTGAAAAGACCCCCTTCACCCGGTAATTAGCACTGGCACGAGTAAGGAAGGCAACCAAGAAGATGGAAAAGAGAGTTGGTACCAGTAAACACCCTTGTTTAACCCCTGTTTGGATGGGGAAGAACTCTGACTGGGTGCCGTTGTGCAGGACACTGTCGTTCATGCCATCGTGGAGTTGCCTCACAATGGCAATGAATTTTGGTGGGCAGCCAAAACGACTGAGGGTCCACCAGAGGGCTTCCCTGTTGACCGAGTCGAGCTTTGGTTAGGTCGATGAAAGCCATGTACAGGTCACGACGCTGTTCTCTGCATTTTTCCTGTATATGGCGGGCAGCAAAGATCATGTCAGTGGTGCCACGTGATGGTCTAAAACCACATTGAGATTCAGGGAGGAAATTTTCCGCCTCAAGAAGAAGTCTGTTTAGAAGGACTCGGGCGATAATCTTGCCAGATACGGAGAGCAGCGAGATCCCACGGTAGGTGCCACAGTCTGACCGGTCGCCCTTGTTCTTATAAATATTGAAAATGGAGGTGTCTTTAAGAGCTCGGTGGATTTCTTCCTTTTCCCAAATATTCTCCAGCAGAGAGTGGAGACAGCTGGTAAGCAGAGGTCCTCCTGCTTTATACACCTCGGCTGGAATTCCATCAGGCCCTGAGGCTTTGTTATTTTTTATCTGTTTGATGGCAGTAGCTACCTCATCCAGGGATGGAGGATAGCTGAGGTGGGTCAGCTCTGGATGCTGAGGGACCTGCTGGGTAGTCAAGACATCCACATCGGTGGTAAAAGCAGCACATTTATCATCAATGAGTACTATGGTTGCCGGGTCATTTTCATCAAACCAGTCCTGGTGTATTCTTTTGATCTGGCCGAGGGTCTCTGCAGGTCTTTGTCATAACAGTGTTGAGAGTATTCCATTCAGCACTGGCATTCGCGTTGTTTTTTGTCGGGTTGTTTATAAGCCCATGTGCGAGCTGCTCTCTGGAAGCAGGTGCTACTACTGGATCCTCCAGACGCTTAGTGTTAAAACCTCTTCTGGAGGCTTGCTACCTTCGCCGTTTTGGGGCCACACACACACACACACACACACACACATCATAGGAAAAAAATATATACAGTATATATATATATATACTTCTTTTCAATATGCAAGACTTTAATAATTCTTCGCATGACTCAGCAAAGAGTATCAAGACCCTCATCAGAACTACTCAAGTGTAAAGATTCTTCATCACCTGAGTGTAAGTCTCTCTCTCTCTCTCTCTCTCTCTCTCTCTCTCTCTCTCTCTCGACGTAGTTTTGGCCCACATCATCCATGTGATAGCCTAGCGTGTGTGTCAGTTATATCCAGCATCATATATTTTGCACCTACATGCACTTTAGTCAGGCAAGTCGAGGTTCTTCACTAGACACGAGTTGAGGAGGAACCCCCCATAGTTGTCTTGCTTGTAAACACAGAACAAAACAAAACAAAACCCGCTTGGTGTATGTTTGTGAGTCCTTGTGTTTTTGTTTGGTTTGGTCTGTGTGTGTGTGTGTGTGTGTGTGTGTGTGTGTGTGTGTGTGTGTGTGTCATATTACATCCATCATCAGACTAATAAACATTCTCCCTCATTTTTTAAAACCCATACGATATTTCATCTCAAACATCGACAAAAAAAAACTCATAGCATTAATTCACTTTTTTTTAGGGCAGTTGTTCCAGCCAGCTCACTCTAAACACTACAGGTAAAAAGGAAAAAGAGTTATAATTAGCTATCAGGTGTTCCAGGTAACCATCAGGTACACGTAATAACCCTTCAAGAGAATTATGGGATGGGAGTGAGTCAGCATTTCGATATTTATGCGGTCAAAAGCCTGTTAAGTTTTGCCAGTACCTCTTGACTACCGGAGCTGACTACTGATGAGTGGGGTGAGGAGGAGCTTACAACGTATACCATGTGACTATACGTTATATCATGTGAAATAAGTTATATCAAGTGCATATAACTTATGCCAGGTGCCAATAGTAATTTATGAAGAAAAAATCCCTTCCCTTCCTAACTATTGAGAAAATATTGTGGGTTTTCCCTAGTTCTCCCATATTTTCCCTAGTTCTCCCATATTTTCCCTAGTTTTTCCCCTGATAAAGGACTCTGCAATGTGCCATCATGCATTACTACACTCCAACAACTAAGGTTTCATACATACACACAGACATACATACATAGATACATTCATACATACATAGATACATTCATACATACATACATACATACATATATACATACATACAGACATACATACATACATACATACATACATACATAACGACATACATACATAGATATATTCATACATACATATATACATACATACATACATACAGACATACATACATAGATACATTCATACATACATACATACATCAACCTTACCCTCAGACCTTGCGACTACACATATAAAAATAACAATAAACACGAAATAAACGAATAATGATAAAGAAGAATAAATAAGAGACTAAAGGAGATAAGCTTAGACTAAAAGTAAACTTAGATAAAAGGTTAATGGGGAGAGATAATTATAGAGAGAATAATGAGGTAATTATAGACATACTTACCTGATATAATCTTGAAGAGTCTCACCGCCACTAAATCACCTGAGTCTTTTGTTGATATGCAAAGTGATTGTAACTACTCAGCGTTTAATCTGGCTTGCTTAATCGAACATGGCCAGATGTGACTTAATTTAACCTAACCTAACCTAACCAAGTCTGATATAACATGACCTAATTTAACCTAACCTGATATGACATGACCTAACTTAACCTAATCTAACATGACCAGACCTAATTTAACCTAACCTAACCTAACCAAGTCTGATATAACATGACCTAATTTAACCTAACCTGATATGACATGACCTAACTTAACCTAATCTAACATGACCAGACCTAATTTAACCTAACCTAATGTAATGTTAATACAGCCAATACCCATCTCTAGGAGTTACTGAAGCACCAACTGAAGCACCAAATATTAGTCACTGAAGCACCCACGAATTACTGAAGCACTCTAGCAGGTGTTAACTTACATCAGCCATCCCTCTTGCACCGCCCTAATATGCTGCGTCACCGTCAGCTGTTGTCCTCCTGTGCTCTATTTTGCTGACATCTCCTCCTGTAGGTTCATTATAATCCTCACATGGCCTCAATATCTCTACGTCAGCTGCTCTGTGTGTGTCTGTGTGTGTGTGTGTGTGTGTGAATTATAACAAACATGAACTAAACACAACTTACACTAATCACACCGTAGAGCGAACCATTAACTCTAAAAGATCTTAAATTATAACTAAACTATGTGAATTTATTTCTTACGAGAGTTCATTGCCTTTTAGTATTCAGGCAAGGTCAGTTCGGCGTATGTGAACAAGAGTAACAGTAGGAGGTGTTGTGGTTATTGTCTTAGCGCCGTTGCTGGATAGAATCTAAAGCAGTTCTTCCTGGAATAACAAACCTTAAACCTATAAGAGTGATCATCATCTTCTCTAAGGGTAACTACGCCAGACGAACGTTCTCCTGGCGTCTACTAAATGCCAGTGAATGTCTCCAGGTTACTACATGACTTGGGATAATTTAGTGAATCAGAATTGACTTAAAACTGACGTATGAATAACTTAGAGTAAGGGAGGATGAATTAAAGTTGCTCAGTATGACTTAAATTGACTCAGGATTGACTTAAAAGTAACTCAGGTGATTTAAAACGAGTCTTCATCATCAGTCACCCACACATCAGATAAAGAAACGTCATGGTACATTTATCAGATTAATGTGTGTGTGTGTGTGTGTGTGTGTGTGTGTGTGTGTGTGTGTGTGTGTGTGTGTGGTCCTCCTGCCTCTCTCACAAGCCCACACGATGCTCTTTTTTTTTAAGGTACAAGATATATTGTTGATATTTGGTGACTCGTAACGTTAATGATGGCTTTGTGCTGTGTTTAATGTAGATGTATAAATTTACCTCTCTCTCTCTCTCTCTCATTAAAATAATGTCTCAGAACCCCATAGCCCCCCTCTCTCTCAGCAGTAGTTCTAGGCGTCCATACTGTGTCTCAGAGCCTCACAATCTCCTTCACTCTCTTCACAGGTGTGGTGGTGGACGTCGGGTGTTCCTACGGGTGTACACAGTGTTCCCCCGTCAACGGGTGTCTGGCGTGCAAGCCGCCCTTCTTCCTACTGCTACACCGGGAGGGCACGAGACAGACGGCCACCTGTACCCCGGCCTGCCCCAGGGGCTTCTACAAACTTAAAAAGAAGAGGAATGGTTTCTGTGCCAGTGAGTCTCATGTGGTAATCTACAACACCTGTAATTTGGGTTCAGAAGGTGATGCGTAACTGGACAGGTAGATGTAGAGAGAAGCAGTTTAGCAATAAAGGGGAAGAAATGGACAGAACTGAAGAGAGTAAAGGAAGTATCTGGTTCTGGTATAGTGAGATTTACATATAATAAAATTAAAGTCACATAGATAGAGAGAGATCAATAAACAGGCAAGTGCGTGATATAGTAAAGCCACATCAACACGCTCACTACCACAAGCAGGTGTAAGAGAGCACATTGTTCCACCCAGGCGGTAGACAACATCTCCTGGAGGTCCACCAACATAACTCCACTTAACAAGATCACAGCTGTCATGGGCCTAGACCGACACCATCAGATGTGGGCAAAATACTACACCATTGTCTTATCTCTTGCGTCACGACATATATCCCTGCCCTGCGTCTTTTAGGGACAGATGTAGGAGGGAATCTTAATCCAACTCTACCCTAGTTACACCACACCATGATCTTTCACTTTTTTTACGCCTGACCAACAATTTCATATTATTACTGAACTGATTTATGGCGTCTTGGACTTTGCTGTGGCGTAGAAGGGAAGAGTCATTAGTTTACGTCATTACTGTATAGAATTATGGGCCGGCCCTTAGACGTTATTGTGGCGTGGTGGGGAACTTGGCTGCACCTTTACTGCCAGCTTGAGCCTCGTAAACAGTCTGGCCACTGCTAGTAAATCTATGTTACGGAGACTTGACCCGGAGGTGTGTATGTGTGTGCGTGTTTTTATGAAGTCAGAATGACCAAGCATATCGTGCGGGGAGTTCAACACTTCTCGCGGGAATGACATCACTCCCCCCTCCCCCTTCCCAAATAGACGTAAAAGTTATCGTCTGATACATTACCACAAGAGAAAACGACTTGATTTTATAACCATACAAGGAAACCATCTTAAAAAAAATCGCATACTATACAATTTGGTGGGGGGTTTTTTCCCGCCATTTTAGCTATGAGAGGAACATGGAAATGAAAGTCCCTTGATACGTGTTAACTCGACGGGTTTTTTCCTCTCCTTAATGACAAACATACGAATACCGATTCTTCCAATTCTTCAGGTGTTTGTTGACGTTCGTTCATAATCACTGTAGGTAAATGAAGTAAACATGAATTAAGGAAGCGAATTCCACATACAGTCTGCTGAAAGATAATTGAAGTCTGATTTATGTTTTATTTTTGTTCCTGTGAGGTTGGTCTGTGTACTAACTGGCTGAGATTGCTCGTGAGGTGTAATTTACTGAATATATTGTTGAGACGAGGGAGGGAGTGTTGTTATCAGGTAATTAACGTGGAAATTGGTCTCCTTATCTTCCTGTGTGTGTGTGTGTGAGAGAGAGTGAGTGTGTGTGTGTGTGTGTAACCTATTTGCCACCATAAGGGTAATTGAAGACCTCACATCTTTTATTTATTTTAACATTAACAACAATAATAATCGGAACGACCTAACCTAACCCCACCTAACCTAACCTAACCAAACCTAGAGTGAAGATCCATAACAAAAACTAAATCCATCAGTGTTTAAAACTCAAGAGAAATTATATTAAGGTTAATTTCACTAAGTGTTATATTATTATTGTTGTATCACGTATTATAATTCTTTAAGGTGATTAAGAAACAATGTATTGATGATGTGTAATATCATTCCTATGTTATGACTCGTAATATTCATACAAGCCTCATATAAATCTACATTATATTGTGATAGGAATGTATATAGTTTATTTATACCAACTAAATCGTAATCTTTATAATACAAATGTTTATCTATGGGTCAATTTAGTGGACGGATAATAAAGAGGTGGTGTTTAATTCAATAGCTTAGTATTTTAACGGTTGTAATGTTTATTATTTCACCATTGTAATGAAGGAATTATGTTAACAGAATGCACTATGCGAGGCTGCGTCGAGTGTCTGGGTCAGCACTACTGCTCGGCGTGTCACCCCGACTTCGTCAACTTCTTCGGCAAGTGTATCAAACAGCCTCCAGGTGAGTGAGTGAGTGACTTATATTGTTCGCTCTCTTTCTCTCGTTATATCTTACTCTCTTTCTCTCTCTCTCATTATCATCTAAGTGTTAAGCTCCAAAACAAAAGTTAGTATAAATGACGAATAATTCAATCTATCTGCTAAAATATTCAATAAATACAAAATTAAAACATCCCAAACTTTTTTTTAAGTATTTAGTAGAAATTAGATTGTTCAATAAAAAGAAAATGGATAAAAGAAATAGAATTATAATGAAGAGTCACGTTAGAGACCTGAAAATGCTGTGAGAATCTTGGTGTTTGAATATGCATGAACGCTGCATAATGAAGCACTTAATGTTTACTCCTTGGATCGTTTATAAAACCTACTTGAATCCTTATATCGCTCTAGGTCTCCAAATAAAACACCTTGGCGATAATTACTGGTTAAAAGGTTTCCTCCCTAAGTGATGTAAATTGGTGGTGGTGGCGGTTGTGTGTGACGACCATTCAAGATTTATAGACGAGCGAGTGATTGGTTAAGACAAGTCGTATATATTCATGTATACAGTGTGTTGGGGGATTCAGCTCCTATTTGAAACTGTTTTAAACATTTTGATATCGCTGGAAACAATTGCCTGGGTATGGAGGTGAATTTTTTTGGGTCCTTTACACAGCCAGGATGAGTCGTCAGTTGTTAAAGTTGACGATATCTCAACTTTTATCACTAAGAAAACAAATGAAGTCTTGTTCGTTTTCTTTCCTCTTGCATATATAAGAATAATGTTAGAGTTATTCTTTTTTTTTTCTACTTAATAATTCCTTGCGTCAGGTCAGTTTAATTTTAACAAGATAAAGAGAAATCCCTTACACGCACTGTTGAATAAGTAACAAGTGAGCATTGTGTTTGCCTACTCTTCAAGCTTGTTGACTCTGTCTATACTCTACAGTCTACAGCGTCGAGGCGGGAAGTGACTGGTTAATTCGACAAATATTACCACAACCATAGACTGTATCTCAAAATGTCCACAGTTGGTATCATCTGCCACCACCAGTACATAATCTGACTTAGTGGTGTAGGTTGTGGTACGGGATGTAGAACTGTGGTTGGTATCATCTGCCACCACCAGTACATAATCTGACTTAGTGGTGTAGGTTGTGGTACGGGATGTAGAACTGTGGTTGGTATCATCTGCCGCCACCAGTACATAATCTGACTTAGTGGTGTAGGTTGTGGTACGGGATGTAGAACTGTGGTTGGTATCATCTGCCACCACCAGTACATAATCTTGACACCAGATGGCACCACCAGACAGACGCCTAAACTCACTCTCCCGGATGCCGTGTGTGTCAGTGGAACTTTAATGCAGTACAGTACAATTAATTTACTTGTGGAAATGATGCTCGAGACATAAAATAAACAGAAAAAAACAATTATTTATCCCGCGGAAAACATGAGCATCAACCCTTTAAATATATTTCATACATTGGCCAATAACATTTTAACTTACGAGTAATATTGAGTAAAACTTTCCACAGGTCATAAACACCGCCTTATCGAAGCAGTTCATCTTGGCGTTAAGAACGTTCTCTACACACTGGTTTATAACTGTCTCTCAGTAGGAGTTGCCTCGCTACTCCGCCTACTACGAATGACCTGACCTGACCTAACCTGACCTGACCTGATAAGAAAGCCCAAGTGTGTATTATAGCCTCGGTGACGTCACAGCTGATCCCACCTATCTCTATTAATTATTGGTCTATTCTCACACTGACCTGACCTGACCTGACCTAACCTAACCTAACCTGAACCCCGGACAAGTCCCACCTCTGCCTCCCCCACAACCAGGCGCTGTTGGCTGGCTGACAAAACCTTTGAAAGTCTTAAGATGGTTAGTTATAAGGCTCCTCTGTGATTTGTTGACTATAAATTACAGAGTTTATGTGTTGTCATTTATTTGGGTATATTTTGTTTTACCGTACTGATTTATTTTGAGTGAAATAAATTAATAACATGAAAAAGTTAGTAAAGTAAAAAAAAATAATAAAATATAATTGATAGATTAATTTTTGCTATAAACAACAATTTTCAGTGTATAGGGAGAGTCAAAGTTTACCCCCAGCTTAAAATAAAGTCAGCTTATCTCAAAGTCTGGCTGCAACTTATGTATATTTCCATCAACATGTAAGGTGACACAATATACAGTAATAAATAATGGTGTTAAAGTTTTGTGAAGCCTTGGATGGCAGAGGTTTTATTGCAACTATATCTTGCGCTAGTTAGGCCGCACCTCGATTATGCGGTTCAGTTCTGGTGCCCCTATTATAGAATGGATATATATTCACTAGAGTCGGTGCAGCGAAGAATGACGAAAATGATTCCGGGACTTAGAAGCCTTCCATATCAAGATAGGTTAAAGAAACTAAACTTGCATTCCCTAGAAAGACGAAGAGTGCGGGGAGATATGATAGAAGTATTTAAGTGGGTGAAAGGAATCAATAAAGGGGATATAGATAAAGTTCTTATAATATCCGAGCAGGATAGGACTCCTAGCAACGGATTTAAGTTGGATAAGTTTAGGTTTAGGAGGGAGATAGGAAGGAACTGGTTCACAAATAGGGTGGTGGACGAGTGGAACAAGCTTAGCAACTTTGTAGTAAGTGCTGGAACGCTGGAAGTTTCAAAAGGAGGCTAGATAGATTAATGGATGATAGAGAGTGGCAGTAGCTCTCGACAGGAGCTGCCATGCACAGGCCAACCGGCCTATTGCAGACTCCTTATTTTCTTATGTTATGGCCTTGGTTTCGGCTTCATGGCATTTTAAATGGTTGACTTCGGCTTCAGCTTTGTGACTTTCCAATGGCTTCGGCTTTAGCTTCGAACCAGGAGGCTTGGCTCCGGCCCCATGTCTGGTAGTCATCCATCTGAAATTGAATACATGGTTAACAAAAGAAAGGCGGTGTCATGGCGTTCCTCAAGGCGTCATCCTGTTTAATACCTATTATGTGTGTAAAATATTGTATAGGAAGCGTGTGTATGAGTATATGTATTATGCAATATGTATATATGTATGCTTGCGTTACGTATATATCATTATATATCGGTATGCTCTCATTTACGTATTAGATTTGCCTATGTATATTGCAGAGAGAGACCTGTAGTTGTCCTCAGCGGCCGCAGGAAGATAACAGAACACAGATAGTCTAGTTTATGTATATGTTGTTTATCTATTGTTGTTGTTGTTTACGTGTTGTGAGGCTTCTTCACCAGAGTATTTAATGTCCCACCAGTGAAGGTTGTTAGCAGCTGCACGAGAGACACATGGCGTCAACCTCAAGACAGTGTTACACCTACAACACTTCCCCCCCATCAATGAACTTGTTGCTGGACATGTGAATATATTAGTCTGTTTGATTTTTCCGCCCGTCCGTCTGTTCATCTGTATGTCCCAATTTAAGTTTACTGAAACCCGAGGTAACGAAAGTCAATCATATTATTTAACCAATTATGAGATTTGTAAGTAGTGGAAAATATTACAAAACTACCACCTTGAACCAGACAACTAAAGCTCGTAGGTGGTGCATCAGCATTCCTTCATGACTCGCGACAACGTGCCTAAATTATAAAACAGTTTCAGAGCAATTTCCTCGTCATTGAAGGCAAGCAATACTCGTGTCGTAGCGTAAGTGAACCTGTCGGATTTCTTTTCATGCCTGTACTTGCCACCTAAAGCGGAGTAATTAGCGTTAAGAGTTATATTCACATTAAAGCCGCCATAATAGAGGCTATGTCGGGGGAAACGAATCCTATTGTACTTAATATAGTCTTAGCCTGGACTATCTTCAGGCACGGCACTGATCTTTCTACGCAACTGAAATGTAAATAAAATAAATAAACCTGATTCACTTCTTATATCTACAACACAAAGATACACATTTAAAATAACATCGAAATATAACTCAGACTCTACAAAAACTGAGATCAGGAGTCGGGAAGTGAAATGGAACGTGAGAATGGCTGAAAATACTCCAACAGGATGCTGAGTCGACGCTTCGTCCCTGGATGTCTAACGCAGCGTAAAAGCTTTCTGGATATTTGTTCTGCATGCGTGAGTTTATCGTCGCCTCACGCTCTCTGGTGGTTTTGGGGGAAGTTGGTTTTTTGCCTCTCAGGAACGTGTTTGGTTCTTTTTATCATCTATTTGAGAGTTTATATAAGGAGAGAAGGATTTGTTTGCGAGGAGGAGAATCTAGTCCTCTAGTCGATTTGTTTTTGTTTTATTCTGTATGCAAAGATGTTTATACAAAGGGGGTAGAATCTGATCCTCCACTTGATGTGGTTTTTTTTTAGGCAAGGATGTTTATACAAAGGGGGTAGAATCTGATCCTCCACTTGATGTGTTTTTTTAGGCAAGGATGTTTATACAAAGTAAGTAGAATCTGATCCTCTTTTCGATGTGCTTTTGTTTGTGTCTGTATACTGTACACAAAATTTTATCCTTATTTAAGTGTTTATACAAGGAAAAGGGTCAAACCCTCTACTTTGGGCGGAATTCGAACTCATGACTTTAATGGTTGGTGAAACAAATACTCCACCAACGCCATTAAAAATAAATAAAATAAATAAATCATAGCTAAGGTGGTTGACGGTAAGGTAAGAACATAAGAAAATAAGGAGTCTGCAATAGGCCGGTTGGCCTGTGCATGGCAGCTCCTGTCGAGAGTTACTACCACTCTCTATCATCCATGAATCTATCTAGCCTCCTTTTGAAACTTTCCAGAGTTCCCGCACTTACTACACAGTTGCTAAGCTTGTTCCACTTGTCCACCACCCTATTTGTGAACCAGTTTCTTCCTATCTCCCTCCTAAACCTAAACTTATCCAACTTGAATCCGTTGCTCCGAGTCTTATCCTGCTCGGATATTATAAGAACGTTATCTATATCCCCTTTATTGATTCCTTTCACCCACTTAAATACTTCTATCATATCTCCCCGCACTCTTCGTCTTTCTAGGGAATGCAAGTTAAGTTTCTTTAACCTATCCTGATATGGAAGGTTTCTAAGTCCCGGAATCATTTTCGTCATTCATCGCTGCACCGACTCTAGTGAATTTATATCCATTCTATAATAGGGGCACCAGAACTGAAACGCAAGATATAGTTGCAATAAGACCTCTGCACTCTTGTTACACTTAGATATAAAACCCAATACTGTTTGTTTTATTTCGAACATTAAACTGTTTTTGCCGTAGGTCCGGGCTATAGTACCCTAGGTCTTTTCACAAGTCGACCTCTAGGTTGATGTTGTTAAGGCTGTATACATTATAAGTATTTGTTCTTCCAATATTAAGTACGCTGCACTTGCTGGTGTTGAATTTCATTTGCCATTTTCAGACACCCCTGCAGTTTATTTAGATCCTCCTGTAATGCATTTGCATCCTGCCCTGAATTAATCTTGCCCTATTTTGTGCTGATCCCAGTATCTAGATCGTTTATAGATTATGAACAAGAGTGGGCCAGTATCACCCCTGGGGAACCCCACTGGTTACACGGCCCCACTCAGATTTAACACCATCTACGCTGACCTCCTCTATCGGTGAGCCATGATTTTATCCAATTTAAAACTTCCTCGATACCATGAGCCTTAATTTTTCTCAGAAGCCTCTGATGCGGTACTCTGTCAAATGCTTTGCTAAAGTCTAAGTAAATAACATCGTAATTTTCGTCATTATCTACTACCTCGAAGACTTTCCTAAAAAACGTTAGCAGATTTGTTAGACAAGATTTTCCCTTTGTAAACCCATGTTGAGAGTCATAGATTAATTTGCTTTTCTCTAGATGCGATCGGATGCTATCTGTTATAATTGATTCAAGAAATTTCCCCACTACTGACGTCAAACTGATCGGCCGGTAATTTGACGCTGATGCTCTGTCTCCCTTTTTGAATATGGGTACTACATTTGCCTGTTTCCACAACTCTGGCACAACTCCAGTGTCTAATGATTTTGTAAATAAGTTTACGAGGGGTCTGCTAATCTGTTCCCTACACTCTTTTAAGACTCGAGGGAAAATTTCATCCGGCCCTGGGGATTTTGTATTCTTTAGTTTATTTATCTTCTTAAGAACATCCTCTTTTCTGATAGTGATATTCTTTAATTTCTTTTCTTCCTTTCCCTTAAATATCAGTTCCACCTCTGGAATTTCATCGCAAATTTCTTCTGTGAAATCTGATAAGAAGTAGCTGTTCAATGCTTTGCTTATTTTTTCACTGCCATTTATCAATTCTCTCCTCCCTGACTTTAAAGGCCCATCTTTGTCTTTGACCTTTGTCCTATATACCTGGAAAAATCCCTTGGGATTCGCCTTGGATTCTCTTGCTATTTTGATTTCATAGTCTCTCTTTGCTTTCCTTACATTTTTCTTAACATTCCTAGATAGTTCATTATACCTGTTTCTGAGCTGCTCCTCCCCTCCCTTTAATTTCTTATATATTCCTTTCTTTATTTCTATGTCATGTTTAAGTTTTCTGGTCATCCACCTTGGCTCATTCTTATTTGACCTAATTTTTCTGTATGGTATATTTTGTTCTTGTGCTTTATGTAGTATACTAGTGAATATATTATAGTCATGATCAATTGTTGTGTCATCTATGACCTCACCCCTTCCTACTGGGAACTGACGTGACTGTTCCCAGGTGACCTCACCTAGGTACCTTCTTAACCCCTGATAATCCGCCAACTGAAAGTTTGGGACTCTGACCATATTGTCATTGTTTTTCGTTTCCCAATTTAGGGTGAACCTGATTTCTCTGTGATCACTGTTACCTAGTTCTTCCCCTACTGTGATATCTCTGATAATATTTTCTTTATTTGTTAATACTAGGTCTAATATATTGTCACCTCTAGTAGGTTCTGTAATTAGTTGTTTCAAAAAATTGTCCTGTACTGCGTCTAGGAAGTCTTCAGATTTATAGTCGCCTACAATGTTGTCCCAGTCAATATTTCTGAAGTTGAAATCCCCCATAATGCATAGGTTGTTACATTTTGCTGCCCTACTCATTTCTTGCCATATGGGCTAAGCTGCTTCTTTGCCAAGACTTGGGGGCCTGTAAATCACTCCCATAATTAGTTTTTCTCTTCCTACCGTAATTTCTACCCACACAGACTCGGTTCCTATTTCACCCTTTATTGAATTATTAGTACAACATTTAAATGTATCCTTGACGAAGAGTGCGACCCCTCCCCCCTTCCTACCTTCCCTGTCCTTGTGAAAAAGGTTGTACCCTTCTATGTGGTACTCTGATAAAAAAATTTTGCTCGCCAGATTCATCCAAGTTTCGGTGATTGCTATGAGGTGGTTGACGGTAAAGTGAGGTAGTTGACGGTAATATGAGGTGCGAAAATTCTTGTGAGTGCTAGCAACCCCCCGCCCTCAGCCTGACACACACCGCTGAATACAAATTACAAAATCATGCGTGCCTTTGAAGCTGTACCTCGAGGCAGGGGGTATGAGGAGGTGGGGGGGGGGAGTATAGTATGATGGGGGCGGAGTATTAAGAGGGCGTGGGTATGGTGTGATGGGGCAGTAATGTGGTATAAGGAACATGTCAGTACAATACATGCCTATGGTTTATCAATCAATCATCAATTCTCAATCACATTAATAACCCTTCAAACTATACCTTATTCTATTAAATCAGCGAGAAGAGCCAACCACCACATCCAAACATCCCATTAACCACATCCCAACATTCAACATCAATTTAGAGAAGAAAACACGAAATATAGAATCATGATTCCTTTAGGTCTACAACAACAGCTAGGCCTATACTTTGAATAACATGACGAAAATTAGAATAGGCCTATTGTATATTCTTCCTATAGCCATTATGATAATTATATTGCATGAAGTTACATTTTTTCTTTAAGTGTTAATAATTGTCGGGTTTATCGGCGATAGTCTTGGCCTGAGGGAAGGAGGGAAGGCAGGAGGGAGGGAAGGAGGAGGAGGGAGGGAGGAGGAGGAAGGAGGGAGGAGGAAGGAAGGAGGAGGAGGAGAGAGGAGAGGAAGGAGGGAGGGGAGAAGGAGAGAGGGGAAGGAGGGAGGGGAGAGGGAATAGAGGGGATGAGTGAAGGAGGGGGAGGGAGGAGGGAAGGAGGGAAGGAGGGGAGGGAGGGAAGGAAGAGGAGGGAAGGAGGGAGGGGAGGGAGGGGGAGGGAGGGGAGGGAGGGAGGGAAGGAGGAGGAGGAAGGGAGGGGAGGAAGGAGGAAGGAGGGAGGGAGGGAGGGGAAGGAGGGAGGGGAGGGGAGAAGGAAGGAGGAGGGAAGGAGGGAGGGAAGGAGGGAAGGAAGGAGGGAGGGAGGGAGGAGGGAAGGAGGGAGGGAGGGAGGAGGGAAGGAGGGAAGGAAGGAGGGAAGAGGAGGATGTATGAGTAGGAGGAAGGAGGGAAGGAGGGAGTGGGGAGGCAGAGGCACGGCATGATGCTCCAGGTACTAGTAGTTGCATGTTGTATGCAGTTATTGGCCCAAACTGCAGGTTGTGTGTTTTGACAGCCCAGCAGGGGCCAGGTGGTGATGGACCTATTGTTCTAAAATGGTTTATTTCATATGTGTGTGTGTGTGGGGGGCCCAGTGTGTGTGTGTGAGGTCCGACTGTTATTCAACCACTTCACTTCCACTACCTGCCAGTCCTTTCCTCCACAAAGCTTCTATTCACTAAAAGTTCAAGACTGAATACATGGGAGATCAATTAAACCTTAAGGCAATGACTCTCTAGGATAACGACAACACACACACACACACACACACACACACACACACACACACACACACACACACACATACAAACACACACACACTTAAAGCAGACAGTGTACAAAGTGGATCATTAAATTTCCACATTATTTACAAACCTCCATGCCACTTTAATGTGTTTACTTAAATTGACTCGTCAGGTTTTTCGATGATATTTTGTGCACCTGCCTTCCTAATAAACCTAATAACCGCCCCATCTGGAGGTGACCATGACGCAGGAAGATGGTCACTGGTTTGTGTGTGTATTGGTCAGCTCCTTGTTAATAGTGGTTTTGCCTAGGACTAGTTTGAAGCCCAGTGATGTTCTCGCTTCCACGGCCTCAACTGCTAGACTGTTCAATAGGTCTACTAGCCTCTGTGTGAAGAAATATTCCTTTATCTTCGTCCTTCATAACACCTTGGCGAGCTTGTAGTTGTGTCCTCCTGTGCTGGGTTCACGTTTCCCAGCCCTTTCAATGGTGTGACTGCCGCTATAATATCTGCCCTATTGTGTCTTGTTCTAAGGTCCTCAGTCTACTTGGATAATCTAGAGGATTTAGTTGAGGTTTAATCCTAATGTGTAACCCTCTCTTCACTTTCAGATAATGACCTGGAGGAGCTTGGTATCTACGCCACACGTCCACCGCTTGTCTTCCCGGCGGCGAAGACAACGACCATCACATCCCCGAAGGTTAACCGGACTGAGGATGAAGAATCACCTTCCTCCTCTATCTCCACGACCACCACGACCTCGACGACTCTACCCGTCCAAACGACTTCTATGACCACGATCGAGATGACTGATACCTCTGAAGTTACCAACAGAACAGGACTGGCACCAACGCTGACGACCTCTATAGACAGAATCACCAGAAGGCCAGATAAACCTGCCTCTCACCCCAGAACGGAGAGCCCTAGTGCAGCCGTCAGCTCTGGGCCTGAGGTTCGGTCTCCCTCATCAACACCTCCAGATGATGATGATGATGATGATCTAAATCTTTGTCGGAGAAGATACATGAGAAGGAAAGAGAGAAGAAGGGGCAAAAAAAACGATAATGTTGGAGGGAAGGATAGAAGGGGACATAAGGGCCGTAGAAGAAACCAAAAGAGAAGACGAAACAGAAATAAAAACCGAAAGCTTGAAGGTGGTGATGGAAAGGCAGGAGCACCCCCTCGAGGCCGCAGTGATCGTAAACAAGGCAGGAGAGGCTGCAGAAGGCGGAAAAAAGGTAGACATAGAAACGAAGAGAAAAAGGGGACTTCAACACCTGCCCGTACGTCCGCCGTTAACCAGGAGGGCCAGAGTATACAAGGTGACACTCCTGTAGACCACCTCGTGAAGAACAACAACAGACATCTTGAAAATCATGAACCTCGTCGAGTCGAAGAGAGAATAAAACTCTCACTCCTAGAAGAAACTGAAGAACACGAGAAGAACAACTCAGATCAATTTCTCACAAGTAACAAGTTTTTCTACATTAACCGACCTCGAGAGATGGTGAATTTCAAGCGTACACGGGCATACAGGAAACCAAAGCCTCTGTATGTGAAGGGTCATCGAGTAAGGCATGCACGGAGGAACGGCGGTGATGGCCAGGTGACGAGAGATTGATCAAAACAAAGAGAGTCCACTTCTTCAGAGGATCAGTCGTATTTTATTGATATTTTATGAACGCTGGTGAGATAAGGGCCATTGAGGTTAACACAATATGTATCCCAAAAGAACTGTACCAAAGATAAACCGGAACATTGAATGATAAAACTATAAAACGAAATAACATACACGAGAGAGTCACTATACACCAACAGACACAGTGTATGGTTACATTAAGAGACGGTGTGTGTGTGTGTGTGTGTGTGTGTGTTTGTGTGTGTGTGTGTGTGTTGCTACCTGATAGTGGCCGTGTTGCCTCCTGAACTTGTTAACATGATCAAGGCGAGTACAGTAGAAGTCTTGGACACCTTTCCTAACACAGTGAGACACAGCACCAAGTTGTGTTTGTGGACCCGAAGATATATATTGTACATGTTTTATAATTAATACTTTGTAAACAGATTTATAAAGATTGTGACACTTTAATGTATGTATATATATATATACTCTTATGTAAATTAGACATATAATACGTTATAGACCCCAAAAATTATATAATTTCTTTTAAGTTCAAAATTTTCTAACATTTTTTTTAACTTGCTGCAAACTTGTGTATGTGTTGACACCAGTAGCTCTTATATACACTATCCTTTAGAAGTCGTTCTATCATCAGTGAATACCTGTATGTTAAAGTCAGTCACGAAATCTCACGTGAGGTGGATCATGTGACCAACACTACTCCTCTCAGCTCACACACACACACACACACACACACACACACACACACACACACACACATGTACCTGTGGCAATTATCTGTTAGTACATTTTATTATTAGCAAGAACGTTAAAGCATTTCCCTCTGCTGGTTTGTGTCTGTCTGTCTATAATGAGAACCATGCTGCGTAACTTAATTAAAAAAAAATGCTATCTCCAAAAATACTCTAATATCTATCTCCAGGAGAGCTAAATTCATCTCTATTTTCCTAAGCTCTAAAGTTCGAAGTTGTATGCTCTCATTTTTAGTATTACAAAAATATTAAATATCTACATTCGTTCTAGTTATAAAATGTATTTATTTTTAATTAATAATGAAAATAAAGACACAAAACTATATTCAACAACTTAAGTATAGATTTTGTTATATAATTACGGTGATATATTTTTCATGTGGTGGTGTGCCGAAACTTGTGCCTTAATCTATGTACAACCAGCAGAGGTATGGTAACTAATTAAGGTACCATACAGGTGCCTTAACTTACACAGGTACAGAAATATATATATATGTAAAATCTGTATCGCTACTCCGTCTGTATATTTGATTGAATTAATTTATCATTCCGTCTATATTGATGAAGTTAATGTTGATTTAACTAAAATAATTATATTTCCTTCCCCGGTGTTAAAGTGTTCCTTACTTGGCGCCACATTGAGACAAGGTTACCTGTCTACCTTCTTGTTCATATGTGATGTCTATTTTAGTTGTGCAATGATACAGCAACATTCCTGAGCTAAAAGGTTTATAATCAATTTCATTTACACTCCTTCATCTGGCGCGAAAAGTTCCTTGGTCGCTACCGTAATTCGCTGCCATCCATGACGATTCAACAAAACCGGTTCTATCTCATCTGGTTCATCTCTCCGCCTCCTCCGTTCCAATCCTTCATTCACACGCCAGGGGTCTCAGAGAACCTACATTCCACCTCCACCTCTGCGTTTATGATCTCATACCTAAGGCAAAACAATTAACCCGGCCGTGCGTGACAGAGACGTAACCGATCAGTGGCGAAGAGGATAAAAGTAAAGTAAAAAGTGACAACAGAAGGAATCCGATATCTCAGTCTCCCCTTTGAACATTATATATCTAATTCTATTTTCAATCTTTATTTTCCCACACCTATTCTTTCACTAATGCACTATCATATTACATTTTAAAAATGATGATAATTTATCTTTAACATTCATACTTACATCCTGCTTGTTACCCACTCGCTCATAAAATATTATTCAATGACTTGTGTTCCTATTGTGCAGCCTTAAGACACACAAGTTACCGATCGCACGACGAGATAAACAGATGTTAACATAGAAAATGAATTAGTGACGTAATGAGGACAGACTAAAGAAAACAAGTGAGAGAGGCGGGAAAAGCTCCATCAGTTAGGATAAACGTTCAAAAAACAAACACACAGCTATAATATTTCCTCTTCTTATATTTAATATCATAGCATGTAGTTTAGCTTTACCGGACACAGCAAGCATACTAGTGAGCGATGTGTGAAGTGTTATATAATGCATGTGTGTGTGTCCAGTATCCACGGTAACAGTTGTAAGTGTTATAGGAATAGGAAATTATATATATATATATATATATATATATATATATATATATATATATATATATATATATATATATATATATATATATATATATATATATATATATATATATATATACGGTTTTCACTTTTTCATAAGACGTACACTTACACTTATGGTTTGTGTTTTTATGTCTGTCGGGGTTTTGATATACCACCTATAGGGATATTTTCGCTCTCTCTCTCCCTCTCTTGCTTTCTCTTTCTCTCTCTCTCTCAAATATAAACGAATAAGACGATTAACGATGAATGAGACAAGGAGTAGAATTGCACTATCTATGTATCCATCCTACGCCTCTCTCTCTCTCTCTCTCTCTCTCTCTCTCTCTCTCTCTCTCTCTCTCTCTCTCTCTCTCTCTATGTATCCATCCTACGCCTCTCTCTCTCTCTCTCTCTCTCTCTCTCTCTCTCTCTCTCTCTCTCTTGTGTCACGCGTGCACACAGTAATAACTACAGCAACACTGTACTGTACTACATGAGAGCACCAAAGTTATTCACTAAGTTACGGACTGACGGTGTTATTTGTCAATATTTACAAAGTTGTCTCTATTATGTTATTGGGATCACCTGAAGATTAGCTACCCCAGCTTATTTTACCTTAATGTTAACCACCCTAACCTAACCTAACACTTGCCCACCCAGACAACGTTACGGTGTTTTATTCATTAGGTGAAATAATCTGGGGTGTCTATTCTTCAGGTGATCTTGTTACTATTATGTAATGCCTGAAATAAACACTTATAAAACCTTGTCTTTTATTTACCAGTAGTTGTGACCGGAGAATTTTGTGTACAATTTAAGAAGCAATGTTGGAATTAATCATTAGACAATATTTAAAGGCGCTTAAGGTTACACAGAAATTTAAACAAATAACTCAAAAATAATATAAAAGTTTATGTTTGTGTCGTAAATTACACCAGGATTATTTGAAACACATGGATGATTATTATATTTTGTCAATAGATTATATAATACAACAATTAAGTTTCAGATAAAAACAAATGAGCGCCAGTTAAGTCTTGTTCCTTATGGACCCTAAGTTTACCTTATCATTAAGGCTGAGATTCATTAAGAGATGGCATTTTTCTAACTAGTTAAGTCAAATTAGAGTTAATAAGATCTGATGCCAACCGAATAAATTGGATTGACTTAACATAAACTTTTATTATTCACATTACTGCCGTTGGAACAATATATATATATATATATATATATATATATATATATATATATATATATATATATATATATATATATACATATCATTATGTTATATTACAGTATAACCGGCATTAGTTGTGTGGTAATGGTATCTAGAGAATCATGGTACGTAACGATTAGTGAATGACAGATTGACGTCAGAGGGTACCAGTTCATAATATGCTAAAATTAGCTCTATTTGGCAACCTCCGCGTGTCTAGTAAGAGCTATAAACTCAATAGAACTTTGTCAGATTCTCTCAATATTTACTTCTAATCTACAATACTTTTAGTAGCATCCCGTACGAAAGCCACATGTTAGTATAGATAGGTCTTCATCTCCTTATTTAACATGACTGGATGCTATAGTTAATACAACGCGTTAATAGACCGTGTGTTATGAACCTGCCCAAAAGTAAGCAGAAACAGTAACACGGGAGTATAATCCATTTCTCAGACGTTGTGCATACGCCATCAGTTTACATCCCAGAGATAAGATATATATATTTTACTTTTACTTTTAGCATGGGAAGTAGGTAGTAGGCAGCTATCAATCAGGGAGGTACTACCGCCTGGCTAGATATTGGAAGCATAATGAGTTGTCTAATGGTAGACCCTGCTGCCATATGGCATCACAAATATTGTGACCAAGTCCCAGGTTGATGATCTGACTTTCTGCCTCATTTACACACAATTGCAGGGTCTCAATTGTTTCTCTTACTTTGAGAACACAACATACATACACTATTGATTTTTTTTCTTTATGGTTCTTTATTATTATTATTTTTATTATTATTATTATTATTATTATTATTATTATTATTATTATTATTATTATTATTATTTTTAGTAGTAGTAGTAGTAGTAGTAGTATCAGTGTTGTTGTTATTATTATTATTATTTTATCATTATTACATTTTCGGCCCCCAGGCCCCGATGTGAGTCAGTGACCTGTGCCAGGGTGAGCTAATCCCTGGAAAAAAAATCTCTTCACCACTGATCGGCTCGTTAGCCGCTTGGGCGATCGGTCAGGTCTCTGTTACTAACTGTTGGCAAGTACTGGGTATGCACCGGCTACTGAATGTATCTGAACCTGCTCCAGTGTTGGTCAAGCCTGGTTTTGAAAGAGCTCACACTCGGTGCCGTCACAACACTTTCTGGCAGATTGTTCCAAGAGTTTACAACTCTCACTCCGAAAAAGTTTGCCCTCGTAGTTTTCTGGACGTGCGGGTTCTTCAATCTTGAGCTGTGACCCCTTGTGGGGCGAGCGTCCGCCAGCTCCAAGTAAGGACACTCGTCTGAGTAGTGCCCCTGGAGATGCTTATACACCTCAATTAGGTCGCCCCTTGCCCGTCTGTAGTATAAGCTAGGCAAGTTCAGGCGCTCCAGCCTCTCGGGGTAGCTGAGGTGCCGAAGTGCAGGCACCAGTCTGGTGGCCCTCCTTTGAACATTTTCAACCAACTGACAGTCCCTAGCATATCTCGGGACTAGTCCTCATTAAGACGTGCATGGTCAGTGATCTAACAGACATACTAGTGATACTACTGTTACTGCCACAGTAGGATAAACTAGAAGGGAGAGAGAGAGAGAGAGAGAGAGAGAGACAGAGAGAGATAAGGGGGGGGGACAGGAGAGAGACGGAGGGAGTGTTTACAACGAGCTTTGCTGAGGTGTTAAGTGTGAAACAGATTGTCCTCGCCTCGGGCTGACTAGTTCAACTAGTCAGTCTCTAGCCATCCAGTGAGCCATCAAGTCAGGGAGTTAATAAGTCCTACATTAGACACGAAACACGTAAGTTTTATATGGTTTAACACCGTACTCTACTCAAATAAATTATATGTAGTCGTTAATAGTGAAGGAACGTACGAGTGAATTAATTATGTCATACGTAACATATGTAATTTGTACTCTGCCGGTTTTGACCGAATAAAGACAATCGAGTCCTACGTGCAAGGGTCTCAATTATTCCGCAGTCGCTCATTGGGGCGGTTACACTGTAGTGGATTTCTCCCCTACAAACGCTGTTTGTCGCTGCCTAGCCGACCCCACGAATTCCCCAGTGTGTGCCTCGTGGTCTAGGTCAACCAGCGCCGCCATACACCACGGAGCAGGGGTCAACTACTAAGCCACGCCAACCCCCGCTATTTAAGACCTGACCTCGTGGTGATCTCTCTCTTTCGACCTACACCAACCAGCCAGCAACACCTCCTCCTCCTCCGCCTGCCTGGCGGTCCTCGCTCCCGCCGGCGAGCATGGCGACCCACAAGCTGTCCTCCTCTGAGCACCCTCACTAACCAGCTCTCTCTACATCACGCTTGTAACCATGCTGCCACTTCCCAGCACCAAGCTACATTGTACATCCAATACAACATGTATACAGAGAGCACATTGTGAGTTTCCTTTCTCCATCCCATCCTGAGTGTGAACCAAACAAACCCGTACCCCACAACACTACTACAGAGAAAACCTGAATTTACTTTGTTTTGTTTTTCCTTCAGGAGCATACTGTCACCAGTCTGTTGTCTTAGATGTCTCTATTTATATCTTACAGTACTCTTCTGAATTACTGCAGAGATGTACGTGTCCGTGGGAGGGGTGTGTCGCATATCCCACCAAGGAAAACTTACCTCCTCTCCCTCCCCTCTCCACTCTAAGATGCAGTAATAATATCTATGTATTGTTTTTTGTCAGAGTTCTAAGTACAGTTTCACCCTTATACTCTTATCGGTTATCACAATGTTGATATTACTCAGTGATAAGGAAGCCAAGGTTAGTAAGTCACTGACCGATCGGAAAGAAAATATAACGTTTGCATGTCTCCCGAAATTTATGATACCAATTGAGTAGCTTAACTGATAGTGAATACATTGAGGTAAACAGTAAAACCATTCCTGAATTTATACACAATATAGCATATATATTTAAACTTAATGGATCATTTATATTTCATCTTGGAAAAACTTAATGCTACAAACTGTGCAGAATTATATATAAATATTGTTTGTGAGACTTTCCTTTATCTAATTAAATTTTCATATAATAAGATGTAGTCTTATATAATAAGAGTTAATTCGTTTTTTCTCTGATAAGGGTAAAAAAAAAACTCCTTTGAGCCCCGTAACGATCTCGCCAGTTTATAGCTCACTCGCCGGGCAGGTAGCTCCCTTACCCAACAGCTGATCAGTGTCGTCAACAAACCAGGGAGCAGGACTGAGTGTGTCGCAGGTAACCAACTTTCTCCATCTCCTGTTTCATTATTCTTCCTTTATTTGAGTAAGTAAGTACTTGATAATGTTTTGGAATCGTTGGTAGATGTATTTGGTAGGATGTGTGGGTTTTTAATCACTGGTAGTTGAGAAACGATAAAGTTTTAATTCAGTTTGTACCCAATGCGTCCTCGGGGTTTTTAAATACGACGACCCATTTGTTTATTTACGTTATTTAAAAGGCTGTGAATATTTAAATAACATGTGTTTATGTTTACTAACAGGCTGTAATGAATATCCCCAAATAATTATAGATTTGACGTATATATATATAATAGATATAATATATTTCATTATTGACTCTTGAATGGAAGTGTCCATGATAGATGTCTGTCCAGTCGATTTAACATGTGACTATAGATAAAGGACAGTCAGAAGTGTACAGCCTTGTGTTTATACTGTCATCTGCTATTACCCTCTTGTAAAATAAATAAGGCAGGCACGTAACACAAAGAGCCTTATCACCCCGATGTCACGTGTAGATTAGGTAGGTATTGTGGGGTTTCGAGATGTTGTCTCACACTCAGGACGGGTTGGAGAAAGGAAACTCACAATGCACTCTGTGTATACATATTGTATTGGATGTACAGTGCAGTTAGGGTACTGGGAAGTGGCAGCGTGGAGTAGAGAGCTGGTTGGTGAGGTGTTCAGAGGAGGTGTTGCGTGCTGCGTGGCTGTAGTTAGAAGAAGGGGCAGGTCACGGCGAGGTGAGGTCTTATATAGCGGAGGTAGGAGTGGCTTGATAGTTGACCTCTGCTTTGTTAGGCAGCGCTGGTTGCCAACCTTAGACCACGAGGCATAGGCTGGGGAATTCGAAGAGTCAGCGACAAACGGCATGGATTAAGCAGCAAATTTAGGGATTTGTGGTATAGAAGATAATTGTTGTATTACCTCAAGAATATCCAAAAAAATTGTGAGTATTTTTATTTTTTGTAATATTATCATGATAATTTTTGACAATAATTTTATCATGGTCCCGAAAATTCACAAACGAGCATTATTGTATAGTTTTAATGTGATTCCCACAATTGGCCATGTTTTTTCTTTAAATTCTGCATTTATTTTGACCCCACATTTTCCACTCAGCTTTCTTGTCTTATTTACTCACTCACAGATGGCTACAGTACTAACCATTGTATTGTAATCTATCAATTGTTTCCAGTTTACACATTAAAGTAGAGAGCATCATGTTCCGTACACTGTCGTCACATTTGGTTTCATCAGCTGTACGTCACCATCGCACAGCTGCTACCAGGTTGGTTTTGACGAATGATTTGATGACACATTATATATATATATATATATATATATATATATATATATATATATATATATATATATATATATATATATATATATATATATATATATATATATATATATATATATATATATATATATATATACAATTTATTTATATCCTTATATTTTGTCCAGTAATGTGCCAAAATTTGTAATCATTGGCAGACTTATGATTGCCTTTTTATTCCCAACAGAAAGTTCACTTACTGGTATATATAGTCATTCATTTATTTGGTATTTTTGGAATAAAATCCATATACTGTATAAGCTACTTGACCTACTGCATATTTAGGTATTGTATTGTATGCATTTTCCTACCAGGTATACAGATATTCAGAGATGGCTGTCAACAGCAGAAACAGCCACCCACCCCCATGGGTCACTGAGCAACCAGTCCCCTCCTATGGACCTGCGCTCAGCCCAGAGTGTTTGTAACTTCAATATTGAGGAAATGACAGCACTCCTTGATCATGATAACCATGAGATGAGGACCAAGTTTAGGTAATTTTCACTCTACTGTGTCATGTGGCTCATGGTGGTGAAGTATTTAGTCAGTATGAAGGTTGCCTGTTCTCTCCCATTCTCTACAAATCATCCACATCTAATCATACTTATTATGCAGGAGTGTACATACAGACTAATAAATACATCATGTGTAAGATTATCCTCAAACAAATTGATAAATGTCTTTATATAAGAATTCCTTTATTACAAACAGTTGCCGAGTCCTATCTGCACTCTTGATGTGACGAGTATCATAAACATCTTTACTGTATTGCAGAGAATTTATGAGCGATCCAGTTATGAAACCTCGCTACAACATCCCCCTTCATGAGGAGCGTGATGTAGCTCTCGCTCGACTCCAACGGATCTGTGACTCGGGGTTCATCTCTGTACTCGACTTCCAGAACAACCCACTCCGTATCTTTGCCGCCCACGAGTTAGCGTCCATTATTGATCCTGCAATGGCTACCAAGATGACAGTGCAGGTGAGTTTGGCTTAGATCTCCTCATTGGTGGTATACATATAAATATTAAATATGGCAATGATTTTAGTGTGGATATCATGTATTCAGCAAATGAATTAAGGAGGGGTAATGTTTGGAAACTTAATATAATGATAAGATTGAAAACAGACAAATTAAAAGAATAAATAGAACCAGATGTAGGAAATATACTGGATGGAAAAATTTACTGAAAATTTTATAGGAGGGATAATCTCTTGAGGGAAATATACTGTACTGTGATTATGGAGTTTTGAGGAGGTCTTCAATAGAATCTCCTTCTGTATGTGATTGTCTAGAGATTGATTCATGTACGCTCTCTCCTAAGGGTATCTTTACGGAACGGTCCGATGAATTTCAAAACGAACACCTCGGTAGGGTTGTCAAAATCCTTCGTCCGTTGTGTCATATTGTCTCAAACAAATTCATAATGATACTTTTTGGAACATGCTTATTGTTAATTGAAAATAGCCAATAACTTGCGTGTATTTACTATTTTATTTATTCCAGTTCAACTTATTCGGGGGCACTGTTTTGAAGCTGGGCACCAAGAGACACCACGATAAACTTCTCGCCGGAATTGATACCTTGAAGGATGTTGGCTGTTTTGGCCTCACAGAATTGGGCTATGGTAACAATGCCGTGGAAATGGAGACCACCGCTGTTTATGATAAGGAGACTGGTGAGATGACCGTTGTTGGATCATGTTCTTTTTAACTTTTACTCTTGTTGTCATTTTCCTATTTCCTTGTATGGTTCAACAGGCAAGATGTTCTCTTTCTTATGCAGAGGCCTGGGTTTATATTTGTCAAAAATTAGATACAGTACTTAACCTGTGTCTTTTTGCCAGGTAACTCCAGAATGTTATTAATTTATTCATTTTCTCTCTCAAACAATGATCCAAAGATGATAGTAATACCGTAATTGTATTTTAATTACCCGAAGGTACAACTATAATTATATGTATTCTGTACTCACTTTGTATGTGGTAGGATTTTAAATTACAGTGGATCTAAATCTTTGAAATCTTGGACCTGATCAAATCCATACACTAAGTTAACCATTCTCATCTCAAGGATTTTCTTGGGGTTGGTTGGTGTTTTTCTATCCCACCTCTCCACACCCACCCACCCCCATACACAGAAATTTCACACTCAAGAATTTATATGGGTTACGTACAGGTACAAGCTTTCATATAATAATTAAAGCAAATACGTATATGGAGTGTAATTTATGTCTATAGCAAATTCGTCAGTGTGAGTACAGCATCTGAAGTTTAATATATGATAGAGAACAGCATTTAAATATCACCTTGCTGAGTCTCTATCCTTTCCTAATGAGGACATTTCGAGCATCAAATAGAGGTGAACCAGATGCCTAATTTTACTTGTGGCAGAATAACCCAAATAAAAGTTTCCAATAGTTTCATATATTTTTTCTCCAAATAAGGTTCTATCTCCTTTCTGTAGGCTCCATTTCTTAGTAAATGATGAATTTATGAAGGGATTTTAAATGCACAGTTTCTTGAGGTTCATATTTACAAAGAATTTTCTTTTTTCAGAGGAATTTATTGTGAATACACCCAGCACTCTGGCACAGAAGTACTGGATCACCAACGGGGCTGTTCATGCCAAGCACATTGTTGTGTTTGCACAGCTGATTGTGGAGGGCGTGAATCATGGTATCCACGGTGTTCTTGTTCGCATTCGTGATGACAATTTACAGGTGTGATGGGTTTTATATGTAAAACAGTACTTTTTATAATTGTCCTTTATATAGCTATATAACTGTGTTTAGAACCAAAAATATGAATGGGGCTTAATTCCTTCAGGTGCTGCCAAATGTTCGTGTGGAGGACATGGGGTACAAGATGGGCTTGAATGGAGTAGACAATGCCAAGTTGGTGTTTGATAACGTGCGAGTGCCACGAGAGAATCTGCTAAATAAATACAGTGATGTGTCACCAGAAGGAGAGTTCACGTCTTCAGTTAAAAGGTACAAGTACTCTACAGTGTTAGATGTATACAGTACTCAGTTCATAACATATTGTTCCATGGTCTGTACCATGTGTTATTTACTTTCTAAACATTGTACTCTACCTCATTAAACTCATCATTATATATTTTATGCTCATATTTTCAGGCTGCTATTCCTCATGTCCCATAATTTTACACAAATCTAATTCATCTACATATACTGTACTTTACATGTTATATTATAGAGATAGTGGTTACTTCAGTACCAACATTAGAGAATAGGAATTTTTTCAGTAAATAAAGGCACCAACCTCCTCATAATCTTGTGTACTCCACGTCCTTTATACCGTACCTGAATTAGCTCATTAAACTTTTAACTTATTTGATTGGTTATTGCACCATAGCAGGCATAGCTAACCATTTCACAAATATACATCAAGTTGCTGATTTGGTTCTATTACGTTATTTTGGACATCGGTGATACCTGTAAGTCAGTTGCAGGAATACATATGAAAGTTATCTAATGCTGCTCTTTTCTGACTTCAGCTCCCGTGCTCGGTTCCTCACAGTGGCAGATCAGTTGCTGTCGGGTCGTATTTGTATTGCCAGTATGTCCATGGGTGTCTCTAAAGCTGCCCTCGCCATTGCCTTACGTTATGCAGCATCTCGCCTGACCGTTGGTGAGTTATGTATACTTTTTTTTTTTAACTTGAATCTGATTAGTAGTTGATAAATCTAAAGGTCAGAAGTACCTGAAAAATGATATGTTTGCAAATTGTTATAAGTACTGTAGTGAATATTGTCAACACACACACCTGCACCCATTCATTACTTTTATCTTGTGGTACTGTCAACAGGTCCAACAGGTAAATCTGACATGTCAATTCTTCAGTACCAGCTGCAGCAGAGAACCCTTTTGCCTCTTCTGGCTAGGACATATGCTATCAACTTTGGACTAGACTATGTGAAGGTGAGTTTATCCACCACTGCTTAAACTTTGGAAACCAGGCAAGGTTAAAACTTTCATATTTATCACCATACAAACTTAAATAATTGTCTTACAAGATCCTCTTTACATGACTTAGCGTTCCAATACCTCTACTATGTGCTTTTGTCTTCAACAGGAACGATGGGCATTCCAAGCACCAGATGGCTCTGAACACCCTGAAGTTGTAACAATGTGCTGTGTCATCAAACCCTTGGCATCTTGGAATTCAGAAAATGTTGTTTCAGTGAGCCGGGAGCGCTGTGGAGGACAGGGATACCTCTCATGCAACAGGTGGGTCATGGCAATAATGTTTGGCTTATCCATTCAACCATATGTCTTTTTCTCCATCCTCCTGTCACACCTTTTGTCCTGTACATGGAGTAATGTTTGACAGTGATTATCTAGTTCTTCAGTACAGGAAACCCTCAGTAAACTGGACTTGTTCGTAGCCCAGACTGATTTTGTGATGAATCAAAATGTGGGAACATAAACACTTCCTAATTTTTTATCATTTAACCAATATTAATATAGGGTTAATTCTACATTGTTTTGCCTAGTTCAATATCTTATTTTCCTGGAATGTATCCCCAACATAAATACAGAACTTAATATCTTTAAGAATATATATTTTTTTTTTCACAAAAAGTTACAGATAGATCAGGTAAGGTCTTGTTTATCCAGATCTCTGTTATAGTATAGTGTTAGTTTTAGTTGTCCAAAGAAAAACATATTGTTGGTGAGATGAATATTCAGCTCACAAGAGTGCACATGAAAGAGTGAAAAAAAAAATTAAATAATGTGATCTTAAACATGAGAATGTTTTCCTTTCTTAGGTTTGGCACCTTCCTGGGTCTAGCCCATGCAGCAATGACAGCCGAGGGGGACAATTGCGTCCTCATGCAGAAAGTAGCAAAAGAGAGACTGGAAGCCTTCAAGCCTCTAGCTACAAACAAAGACCTTCCAGAAGACCCCACCAACATTCAGTTCCTGCATGACCTCCTTAACAGAAGGGAGAACCTCTACTTCATGGTACAGTACTGTACCCCTGTATTTAAGTTTTTACTCGGTTACAGAATACTAATCATGCTCCTTATATCGTTGGCAAATTTTAATGTTATTTGTTAAGAGTCCTGGCGGCCTCAGAGGGATATTTGTGAATATTGATGTAACTATTTTCAGTATGGGAGAGTAATAAGTTAATTAGTCACTGGTCAAATAAGCCTCAGTGGCAACTCAGTAGATTACAAACTTACTCTAACATGACAGGTGTGAATTGTCATTAGTTCAAACTGCAGGTAGCTCAAGCAGATTTACAAAGTTTTAAATCCTAATTATGCTTCTGATGATTTGACACTTATTTGAATTAAGCAGAGTTACCGGGTATCTGGAACCTCTCATTTAGTAACTGCATGTGCCTCCTCCACCTTCATAAAGAAAATCAGGTGCAGGGGTTTTTAGTTCTACCCCAGCCACAGCAGAGAGCAGTGGTGCTTTGGAAATGTTAATCTTACTTACTTGTAATTCCTTTCATGTTAAAAAGTCAGATATTATTTACCCTGGTGTTGCTGAAGCCGAGTTGATGTATGTGCTGTATTGTGGGGAGTAAAGTAATTTCCCGTCTTCAGGCACTAGGGAAGAAGTTGAAGACTGTAGGAAGGGCCGGTCTGTTTAATACATGGATGATGCAAGAAGCTGACTTAATTCAGGATGCTGCCTGGGCCTATGGAGAAAGGCTCATCTCTGAACAGGTAAGTTACCAGCTACGGTATTACTTTTTTTCAGAATTACTAAAGTCTCATGATAACTGCTTGGGTGTAAAATGATTTCTTATTATACAATGCTGTACTGTATATAATTCACTTTAAATATATTTATGTCAGTCAGATTTGTCCTTTCTTTTCAGTATTTGTTTTATATAATTTCAATTAACTTTTACTTTTACAGAGAAATGATAATAGCTAGTGACATCTGTCTGCTATCTTCTTGGACACACTTTCCATTTACATTCAGTTGCAACAGATTATTGGTGTCTTACAATATATTTTTAATTGTTTTCCATATTTTAAATGATTGTTTCATCAGCCACTTGTCTCCATGAAGCTCTCACTGACACAGCCACCTGTTATCTGTCATCTTCTCCACTGGTGTTCTTTCCATGTAACATCTCCCCCAGTGCTCGATGCTTAAGAACTTTCCCTTTATAAAGATACAATCAGTACATCCAATCTTTACAACATAATTTACTATCATTCCAAGCTTTAACATTCTGCATGAGAGAGTAATTTGTTCAGTACCTCTCTGGTTATCTGATCCTAACTCTGCTCTCCTGGTACCTTCACAAATGTCATGGCTTCTTACTTTTTAACTTTCTCTCAGTGTTGCCTGTTACCTGTGCATACATTTTCAAGCACTGGTAACATCATACCATCTGTTTCACATAGTTTGTTTCCTTATCCTTCCTTATCCCTTTGTTTTCATTCAGTTTAGTTCTCAGTCATACTATACCAAATCTTCATGAGTCCTCTTGCAACTGTTCTTTATGGCATATGCATTATTTGTTAAAAAAGAAGTTTACTATAAAAAAATTATACACTTTCAACTGTCAACAGTTTGGAAAAGTGCTTAAGACTTGTGAGAGCAGCCTGACACCTTCACTGACTAAGCTGTATCACCTTTACCTTCTGGACATTTTGGAAAAGAATATGGGCAGCTTTATTATCAATGGACTGATTTCCCCAGAGGCAGCCAAACAGGTAGGCAGCACCTGTCTCTGGTCTGTAACATGTAGAAGACTGTATTAAATTTATTTGTGTTCTGTGGTGTGTTGAAAGAGGACTTAATCAAATACTGTATAGAGACATTTACAGTACTAATGAAAGGAAAAGGATATTAGTTTTTCTAAGTTAAAGAACAGGACTGAATCAGTTTTTTAAGTCTAAGTCTGTATGTCAGAGCTGCATCAAGAGCTTTTTACAGCTAAGATTAAAAACATTAATAGTTTCATATAAGGTAATCCACTTTCTTTTGGTTTTTAATACCTTCTTAATTATGGTTTGGTGTATGTGTGTGTGTTTAATTCTTTCTTTTTGACTGTATTTGAAATGGATGTGTAGCATAAATGTATTGTTAATAATGATAATTTAATATTAAATGACTTACTGGCTTTTTTTTTCCCCAGGCTGTTGCTGTATCCCGTGATTTGTGTAGGGAAATTGGGCCAGATGCTCTTCCTCTCTCTGAAGCCTTTGCTATAAGTGACCAAATGTTATCTGCACCCATTGCCCTAGACTGGGTGGAGTACAATGTGAGGGATAACCAGGGTGAGCTGTAGAACTTATTGCATGTTTGTAAATACTCTACTTACTGTGAACAATAGTTATTATTTTATAACCTGGTAAAGGATTATTGAATTTAAACATCTCTGTTTCTCTCGGTTCTAATATTTTTAAGTTTCTTCTTCTCTTTGAAATTCTGGTGCAAAATTGTTTTCTATTGGAAGGGATTTGCAATCACTACACTGCCTCCTTGTTTACTGATGGCATAGTAGTCGTTTTGTTATATCTGCTCTACCCAGAACAGACCATCAAGCCTGTGTGACCCACTTTTATGGTGTTTTTCAGGTAACTTTTGAAAGTTTTATTTTGTGTTTTTGATGAACTTTTAGCATGATTGAATATTTGATAGAAAGATGTTTTTAAGTTTCACTATGGGGACTGCTGATAGTGTCATAATATTTACTATTGAGAATATATTAAGTAATATTTCTATCTTTAGGTATTTTGTATTAAACTACAGTACAGTATATTGGAATTCACTTTTACTGAACTTAGTTACAGATAGATTGCTAATGGTGAATGTAAATAAGTAACTTAATGTTATACTGTACATAAAGTATTTTTTCAAGTGCCAATAGGGCTATAGTAGTGAAAATATCTTGCTGGCAGTTTTGTGATGTAAAAATTACACAACCAATATTTTCCAAGTCTCCACAAATCAAGTGTATTAAGCTTAGTTAATTTTAACACGAGTCTCTCCACCCTTGTTGAGAACTATACCCAACTCCTATGAGATACTACAGGTATAGGTAAAGTTGTCCAGGTACTCATGTGGACAAACTTTGTTCCTGCTACACACCAGAGGCAGTAATGTTTTTTACAACTTTATAAAAACACAGTTGCAAAATAATTATCCTTATTGGGTGGCTGTAAACACTTCAATAGGACAGTTGCCACATGTGGAGAATTGGTGACAGGTTTGTGCCAAATAAAATAAGTGTACTGTACATCATATACTTGCTGCCACTTACGACATCTGATCTCCATTTGTGACTTTTATCACAGACTCTCTGGTGATGGTATATATTATCTGAAGTTTCATTAAGTATCAGTTCATGAGACAAATGTTAAAAACACCCAGACAATAAATCCAGACCACTTTACATTAAATTGAATTGGGTGTATTTGTTAGGCTCAAAGAACAAATTATCTAACTGAGCGACAAAAAACAACGGAATGTGGATGTTGGAAAAAACCTACAAGCAAAATTTCTCTTTCTGGTTATTTTGCTGTAGTCAATGTGTTGCAATATTTTTTCACTCAATGAGCGAATTTGTTGTCGAGTCTAACATATCCAGAAAAACTAGTTAAGAGACATTGTTACGTCAATACAAGTAACCTTATGATATGTAGAAACTCGTAATATTGCATCTGTTTACTTCTTGTCTTCGTGTAGTAGCTAGTCCAACACTGATAAATGGGCAGGCAGGGTTTAATCCTAAGGTACCCCTTCCACTTTCACTAGTGACTGGGGACTCTTTGCTGGGAACCCGTCAGAGTTGGCAAGAGATTTAAAACATTTCATCCACTGCAAAACCCATTGGAGATGCTCTAGACTAGTAATGATACATGACTTTTCAAGAACTTTTTATAGTTTTGTCATAAAAGATAACCGATTATTTCTTAAAGTGCTCCTTACGGTCAGGCTGAGGGAGAAGCATACTGTAACTGTAGCTATAGGCTCTGTTAAAGATTTCAGTGTAACAGTTGCAATGCAAAGCCACAAATCTATCAATGCAATTACTTATAAGTTAGTGTAAAAAAAATAAATAAACATTTGGTAATAAACAAAGATTTGTGTTTTTTTATCATTTTATTCCAATGTAAATATACATTTTTTTGGCTACAAAATGCATCTTTGGGATAATCTAAAAAATGAACTAGAAAACAGTTTTATATATAACCCCCCTAACAGTTTTTCTGCTCTTGTAAATACTGGAGCTTTTGTGAAAGGTTTCCTAAGATACACTATTGTACACTTCCAACTTTACTAAACAATATACACATCAATTTTGTCCAAAGTGTCCAATCAATTTGAATTCCTAGTTAGTATCGCTTTTTCATATGTTTATACACTTCTTACACACTTAGATAATAGTTTTGTACCCATCTTGACTTAACAACAACTATCTTACAATCTACTTCCTGTCTCTTCGACTTTTGCTCTTTTCACGTAATTCAAGTTTCTTTTGTCTTCTAACACTTGCCAGAATGTTTTCAAAATTTGTGGTCTTCTTCTTTGCACTGCCCTTTGGTCCAGCACTGCCTGGGGTACGGCGAGGTGTGAATCTCACAGAGGCAGGTTCATCATCAAAGTCAAATCCTGAAGTGTCAACTCTGTTGGTTGGAATATTTTTTTCAATTATAACCCTTTCTCATAAAATATTTTCCCCATGAGTCTGTTATTCTTTTACACCACCTCCACAATTACAAAAGACTTGAAAAATTACACAAATTTAAAATTACAGTAAATATATCATTATTCCCTTCATGTGCATATCTCATATACTGTACCACCAGCCATCATCCCTAAAAATTCTCTAAATATTTACCATCTAGTAAATACTAAAATTACAGGAAAAAAATGCAGGTGCAACTACAAAAACTAAATCGTGTGGTTGTCTTGAGATGAAGCCTTGAAGAACTATAAATACTAGAACAAAGTAACAAGTGTCATTTCACTACTAAATATTGTACTATACAGTTTATTTAATTGCACATAAAGAATTATTACAGCTCTTCCGATTCTATCTCTAAAAACATAAGAAATACATAACATTGCTTTTAACATACTTTTCAGCCAACTCTTCCTTCTCACTCTCGGAATCACTTTGGGATGGTGTAGGAAGGCGTCTGCCCAAACCCCACTTCCATTTTATAGAGAGATTTCCATCCTTTGCGAGGGCCTCATAAAGTCTAATAATCTCAGAGGGACTCGGCTCAATACCTGAAACACAACAACATACACAATTTGTTTAAAATAAATTCATTTATATCTCATTAACTCTTTCAATACGTCTACCTATCCCATTCCGTGTGATATCATTATAATTAAGGGGTTGTCATCATACTTGAAGGCTAAGTCATCATATTCATAAATGAAAGGGTTCAGGATGTTGTATGTTGGGGTTAAAGTTAATGAAAACATGTTGGGAAGCTGCTACAACACACAATAAAAGAAATAAACAAAAAAAAATCAATACAAATCTGTCAAGTTAAAAAAATCCTGGCAAGTACATATGTGACCCACATAATCTGCACAGCCTAGGTACACAGCTGCTATGCATAAGGGAGAACAATTGTGGGGTAACACAGGTCTTGGAGGAACTGAGACACCTGATTGTTATCTGAGTGATGTTTCAGTATGCAGAGCTTTCATAATGTCATATCTCGGGAGGTATTTAGTAGTAATCGGAGCTCCTTTCAAGCATACGTTAGGTTAAATCATCTACCTGAGAATTGTCTTAAGTGTCATGCAATCTAACTTAAGTATTGCTGACTGAGAAGAAATAATCACAGGCAACACCTACCATACACAGTCTTCGTAAATTCCTTTTGGACTTCTTCGTCACTACAGTCTATATTAAAGTCTCCCTGTTCCATGGTTGTTCCTGCATTTGACGGGTTTTTCTTCCCCCAGTTACTAGAAGCACAGCTGAAAGGTAAGATGAAGGTGAAGTATCAGACCTGGGGTGACAAGAGACTCACAATGGTATGAAGGAAGCAATAAATAATTTGTGCTGTACATAAATAAATCAAATCTAATATAATGCTTCTTTATAGATTTTATTAAGCTAGTTAGTCTTGTATCGTCCATGAATTTATTTCGTTTTCATAGCTGGTAGTGTTCTTTTAACATGAACTAATTCAATGTTTTTGAACCTGGATTTGTATTCGGATTTCTTTTGTGTTGGCCGTCAAAGATTATTAGTTAATCTTCCTGAGAAATAAACGTTTTAAATATTTAATACAATTTATTTACCGAATTATATGAAGATTATAATTATTTACATACATATAATACATCACGTTCTGGTTTACGTAATGGTAAATACCAATGAAAACAATGACAAATTAATGATAACGTAAAGTTATATTAATTTAGTGTAATTTATTTTACTATCGAAATTAGTCCTAATTTTTTCTTCATATTTATGATAAAATGAAGTTGCAGCGTCTGGACACAATGTGCTATGTTGAAAATAAACATGGCGACTACATATTCTCTTTATCTCTTTTCTTAAAAGCAGATAATACAACCTACACAATATTAAATAAACCTACACCAACGAACATTATGGTGATCTGGTTACGTTAGGTTTCATTTTGTATGGTCTGCCTTCTAAAAAATATCATGATTGAGGCTGACTGACTGTGGTCGTGGTACTTCTTCAACACTGTGACTGCCGCGTTATCATGGTAGAGTAATCTTCACTAACTGTCAACCAAGAATTACTGTGATTTACCGGGTGATTTACGTCGGTGTGATTACCACAGACTTTACTGTGTATCTGAGTAATGTCGGGCTACACTCAAGAGTATATACAAGAGAAACTGACCAAGGAACTGGAGGCTACTCATGTAGTAAGTTAACTTCCCTTTAAAGCAACAGTTTTAAAGTGTTAAAGTAAATCTTAACTGATGATGAACAAGCCATTTAATTTTTCGTTGTTGTCGTCGTACTGTGGCTGCTGTTCCTAGTTTAAGATTATAGTTTACATTTAATTTTCTAAAAGCATGGAAGTTTTGTTCTTGAGTCTTGCTGCTAACATATATTACTCGTCTTTCTTATAACTGTTGCATGGTAGTTATCAAATACTATATATCGGGTAAAGGTGGATGAGACAGTTAGCTCCAGAAATAATATATGAAATTGAACCAAAATTTCTGGAGATACTATTTGCATGATATTGAACTCAAAAATGGAAGTGAGAATGCACAGAATTCATTGGAATCTGACCTAACCTACCTAACCTAACCTTACCTCCCTATCCTAACCTTACCTACCTACCTAACCTTACCTACCTAACCTTACCTACCTAACCTTACCTACCTAACCCAACCTTACCTCCCTAACCTTACCTACCTAACCTAACCTTACCTACCTACCTAACCTTACCTCCCTAACCTAACCTACCTACCTAACCTAACCTATCTACCTAACCTAACCTTACCTACGTAACTTTACTTAACCTTACCTAACCTCACCTAACTTCCTAACCAGTGCATTGTCGTTTTGATTTTCATGCTGTCATCCAAAGAATATCTCTAGAAAAAATTATTGAATTAATTCCATATAAATCGTAATGAATATGCCCCATGAGATCATCGTTCATTTCTTAACATGTAAACAAAGACCACGGACGCTCCCAAATAACAGCCGATGTGAACCAAAATATGGTCACCACGGGAAATCCAACGATGCCATGATTACAATAAATATTTCTTTCTTTCCCTTTAAAGGATATAGAGACGTGAAATTACTGCCATATGATCAGTGTTTGTAGTGGAGTGACTGTGAATGTATGTATAGCTATGGGAGGAAAGTGTCTACCTGAAGAGTTAATAGATCTATCCCAGGCCAGGCATGTGTTATGTGAGGAAGCTTGTTGTGTGTTGTACCTTAGGCCAAGGTTCATAAAACTTAACATAATAGTTTTGTTTTCATACACTGTAATAGAGGTTAGGAGAACATACCTACTGTAGCTGCTGAGGAATTTTCAGTGCTGTAATGACTTTCAACTTGTTATTACAGATGAATGGAATAAATTAGGTGCATTCTTATAGGCTTTCAGAATCTTTTATACTGTACCAGGAGATACTTTATTGTAACTAATCAGTACTGTACAGTCCTTCTCAATAATGGTTGGGGGTTCTGGGTGCTACTAAGGCCCTTAGTTGATTATAAACATGACGACTTCTGCTTCCTTGCATATTGAAGGCTTACTACACAGTACCCTACATTGTGTTGTATCCACACTGTTCTTTGCAGATACAGTAGTTGCCTATAGGACCCACTTTCCTTCACATATTTTATATAAAAAAATTGCCAAGATGTTACATTTCAGCTGGCAAGGGTTGAAGTAGCTACATGTACTGGGTACTGGTCAGTTCTGAAGCCCTTAAAGAATCCAGGTCACGCTATGTAGTGGGAGAAGTGTGTAAGGTAATTAGATATAGACAGAAAATCATTTGCCATGTTCCTTAAACCAACTGATTTTTTGTCTGTTTCTAGGATGGTTGGGAGTGTTGAGAAGAATGAGGGACATGAAGCACAGCTCACCATCATCTTTATACTGAAAGAGAATTCTGTAGTGGCATCTCATCAACTCTCTTCTGTGATGTAATGCATAAGATTACATAAGCTTCTCGTGAAACTGACTGTCTCACCTTGTGTCTATGTGACTTACGGTACCTGAATAAGCCTGGAACTTAATTCTGTTTGTTTTTCACAAAAAAAAATTCTGTGACATTTATACAGTTAAGTTTTTTGCACTTCTGAATAAGTCATACAGTAGCTACATTCATATAGATGTTGTATTCTGCTTTGTAATTGCAGTTTCTTGATATTCAGAGATATATTCAAACATATTAGTTCAAAACTTTAGAAAATGGGAAATCTAGTTATAATAACTCTTTTGGGAGTTTTCTTGAGATGGTGTGTGTCACTCTATCCATACTCAGGTGCTGGTAAACCTCCAATGTTTGGTGATTATGAAGCCCAGCGTCACTGGCAGGAAGTGACAGTTAACTTACCGGTTAAAGAGTGGTACATGAACTCAACCAACAATGATTTACTGTACTGGGGTCTGGACTACCCCCCTCTTACTGCATATCATAGTTACCTGTGTGGACTTGTGGCAAGAAAACTAAACCCCAGCTTTGTTGAACTGCACAAATCTCGCGGTTACGAGAGTTACGAACACAAGCTGTTCATGAGGTACACCGTCTTTGTGGTAGATCTGTTGATATACATTCCTGCAGCTTACATGTTCCTCTGTGCCCTCTCTAGTATTCCCCCTAGAAGGAAGTATAGGAAACTAGAGTATTTGTCTCTGATCCTTTACCCAGGATTATACCTTATAGACTATGGTCATTTTCAGTACAATAATGCATCACTTGGGTTTTTTGTGGGAGCAGTTGCTTGTTTGATAAAGGGTCGAGATTGTTTGGGATCAGTTTTGTTTTGTTTAGCCTTGAACTATAAACAAATGGAGTTGTATCATGCTCTCCCAATCTTCTTTTATTTGTTAGGAATATGTTTCAAACAAGGAAGCATAATGGGATTTATCTTCAAGATAACTAAGATTGGTATCTCTGTTCTTTTAACTTTTGGTATTATTTGGTCTCCTTTTCTGTCTGACACAAAAGTGCTGTTACAAGTTGTTCATCGCTTATTTCCCCTTGACCGAGGGTTATTTGAAGACAAAGTGGCCAGCTTCTGGTGTAGCATATCAGTCTTGGTGAAGCTGAAGAAACTGATTGATAATAATAACATGGCTTTGATCTGCTTGCTATCCACAGTAGTATGCATGATTCCATCAAGTATACACCTCTTTATAAATCCCACACCAAGACACCTGCGCTATGCCTTAGTTAACGGGTCATTTGTTTTCTTCCTGATGAGTTACCATGTTCATGAGAAGAGCATCCTGCTTGTAGCAATACCTGCCTGTTTGATCTTTAGTGAGGAACCCTTCATGGTGACCTGGTTCTTCATTGTGTCCATTGTCAGTATGCTGCCTCTTCTGGTCAAGGATGGTCTGACAGTTCCTATGGTTGCTCTGACAGTTCTTTTGTATGCCATATTACATTTTAGACAGAATTCTGGGAGCTCCTCACATTCAAAACCATCCACCAAGAATCCATTTTGGATATGGATAAAAAGGACCTTCCGTCTCTCTCTGGCCGGATTTTTTTCCCTGACTGTTGTGTCTCTGACCATGACTCCACCACCCAGGCTGCCAGACTTGTTCCCAGTGCTCCTCTCTGTTTACTCCTGTGTTCACTACTGTCTCTTCTGTCTCTACTTCCATTTCTGCCAGTTTACTGTTAAGTATAATAAGCCTTCATCATCTAAAATGAAGACAAACTAGATAATACAAACTGAAATAATGTAACCACTTCAGATAATACAAAATTGCATATGACTGTAATGTACTTAAGATAAATCAGAATTAAATATGATAGCAACTAACTCCACTACAGTTAATTAATCCAAAAGATACTACTCGGTATGATAACAGTGAGATCAGATTATTAGAAATACCGTAGAGGAACTTCTTGCTCAGAACCTGTCACCAGTCTCCTAGGGTGTGCATTTAGAATTTTGTCACCCCAGGTACAATACTTAAACTAATCTCTAGCAGTAGCTGGAGTATAAAATCTTGGCAAATAAAAATAGTACTGTACTTACACATTAATGCTATATATGAAACTCTCATCATTGGTAGCAAGACTATTGCAGTAGAGCCATAACATTTACAGTTGTCTAGGAACAGAATTGGCTCTTAGACTGCCTGCCAGCATTGAGCAGTGCCTCCTGATTACTCCCAATAAACCCAGATATAAAAGATTTTGAGAGCCTTGGCCTGGTAGACCCTCATGCCTGGACTAAGAAGCCATATCCCAAACCATTGTTCCTTTTCTGTCCTGTAATACACTTATAGTTTGTATTGTTTGGTATAGTATATGAATATACAGGAGCTATTATGCAAATGTTATTAGAATTCCTAAAATTTAATGAAAAACAAATGAGAACTGTGCAGTGAATTATACTGTATGTATATATTTAATATTTAGGTGAATTTTTTTTTATCGTATTAATTAGTGCGGTATTTACATTACTGTATATGATTTGAAATAACCAGTATAACCTTTCTTCAAAAGTTATTCTCCTTTGTCCAAATACTGTATTATTTTGCCTATTTGAAATTCATTTAGCAGAATTCTTTGTCTCCCTCTAAACATAACATACCTAACACATGAACCTGGAGATTTGGGCTACAAATAGACCCCTGGCAGCATAGTAAATGGGATAGTCTTCAAAACTTTGGATAACAATATGTGATTACTGATGGTCATTGTAGTCTTATTTCATCTACACTACAATTGCATCTGGTAGCTAACTGTACTGTGTCAACTCAGAGTCTCTTAGTATATTTGCTGGCATCCTAACCTGACCTGATGTGACTTAGCTACCAGTATTTTAATCTAGCTTGACCTAACCTAACTCTCCCTAACCAAATATATACGAACCTGACATTCCTATTTCTGTATAATTTGTTGTTTGTACAACTACTTACACTGATATGCCTTTGCTACTCTCTCACCTGTATTCTTTGTTACTTGTGGTGATAGTTCCTACAAAATGGCTTGTAATTTTTTAAACATTCTAATTTTGTAGTTGAAATTAGTGTTATCTGTTTTGCTTTATCATGTCAAGCATTGTTCATTTTTTTTTATTCCAGTGTGTGTGAAGATGTAAAGAGGAGTACAGTAATAGCTAAGATGGTTAGAGGAAGATTTTCTCATTCAAGTTTCCTCAAAAATTTGTAAACAGGTATCATAGACTGGGTATGAACTATCGATTATATTATACAGGGGGTGAAATAGTCTCTGCTCAATGGGGAAATACTATGTTGAAACTTTTTATAAGAGAAGAAACAGTAGTAGGTGTGTTTATTCCAATTTTTTTCATTAAAATGTGAACCGTACAGCCAGTCAGTGCTTCATATTCTCCTGTACTCTTTAGAAGACCATATATGTGTTTCCTTTACTGTAGGGACTGACCAACCAACCTGTATGTACTGTGCTGTATTTATGGAGGACCAATGTGTGATGGTACAGAATTACAGGTCGAGTATTATATAGTATGTGTTTGGGGAGATTTTTTAGGAGGTAGACCCACAGTACTTAAGGTATAGATGTATTATTTCACTATAAAAATGTACAAGATAATACAGTCATAGGATAGTTCATGTGGGGTATTTCTTCTCTCTCACACACACACACACACACACACACACACACACACACACACACACACACACACACACACACTAAAAAAAATTACCCACTAATTCACTCAAAAGGTTAAACACATCAGCTTTTGTTTGAATAATTCAGATCTTTTGTGTTGAAAATACTTTAAACTAAAAAGATATTGACCTAAATATAAGATATACATTCATGCCCACTTTAATTAGTATACACTCCTGAGATGTTGTCGGGCTGATGGTAATGTTGAGGAGACCAAAGATATGAAAGATACAAGTCTGCTCTCTAGGTCACTCTGTATTGTATTATATTTACAAAGTTGACATGAAGTTTGTTTTGAAAGGTTTACTTCTTTTGATGCTTATTGTTACTAAATAAAACAAGATAACTTTTATTTTTTTCTGGAGATTGTGTTGTTGGGATTTTATTAATGGTACTTTTAATAAGACCCGATATCAATGTACAAAGTTTGTATTTTATGATAAGAAATATGAACTAATTATTAATAAAGTTGTTGTTTTTCTTTCACCAGTGCCTTTGATATTATTTAATTTTCCTATCAAGATGAGATATTTTATTGATATATTTTCCAATGTCCTTTTTTTTTTTCATAAGCTGTTTTATTTGAGTGTGGGGAATATATTGTAATGGCTACCTCCAGTGGTTAAAATGAAGAACAGTTCAATAGCTGACTACAGAAGTTGATAATGTTAAAATGACACAAGGCTAACCTTTTCAACACCAACAATAACATCTGGTTGTAGGGAATGCCACAGTTTAGGTTGATTGAGAGAGTTAAAAAGAATTCATTACTGAGGATTATCTTGGATATATCATGAATTATATTATATTTCCTGATGATGATAGGGTATATTAGATACAGTCTGTGTGTGTGTGTGTGTCTTATGGGTGAATATATATTTATAAACCCACTTCTAACAGATATTTATAATCGATGGTCTGATGTCTCAAAAAGTATGAGTGACCATTACAAATCCTCAGTATCTCTGTCAACAATGATGAGTGAATCCTCTTCCAACACTTTCAACCTTCATATTTTTTTAGTGTGAATTCTTAAGGTCAAAAGGTTACAGGTTTGAAGGTCATTGGCTGGGTTGAAACTCTCAGATAATATTTTAGTTTATATCTGAAATAGATTTTCTCCCGTGGGAATTATACCTGACATTTCTAGTTCTAATTTGGTATTTTGCTACATCATCTGACATCCAACAGAGGTTTATCCCTGCATTTAATATAAAGGTCAGTGCCATGGGGTTAAAGGTCACACAGCCAGCTTTAACCTCTTCACTACTGGATGCCTCTTATATCTGTGGGGTTAAGGTGTTACCTCTAGATTTTTAGGAGATGATGTTACCTTGAAAATTTTTTTACTTTCACGAGGTACTGTTCTGCATGGATATCCAAAAGCAAGGAACATAAAGGAACAAACAACAATGGTAAAAAGCAAAGAAAAACAATATCATGGGGAAAGTAAATGACAACACGATGGGAACAAAATAGAATAAATTGACAAAAAAAAATCGTGTTTACATTTTCGTTCCTATTTCTTCTGTCCAATTCTACTTTAAGGTAATCAACTGTCATCAACTTATGAATCTGAAGCCCACAATTTTATATTCCTAGATGAATCAGAACTAATAAACACACTTTGGATAATATCAGTAAGTAACAAGTTTTAGTGGCTTAAAGTAGAAGGTATCAAAAAGTGTGTTTTACAAAGCCATTCTTCTAATACAAGTTTTTGTCTTTTTTACACAGGGTGTGGAGGACCAGAGTGATGGATGTGGGGCCAAGTTTAGTGTGGTGGTTGTCTCCCCCAAGTTCACAGGCAAACCTCTCCTCCAGCGACACAGGTAAGAAGACAGGTGTACATAATAACTCAACCCCCCTCCCCCTACCCTCTCCCACCTCCACACACGCCACCCTCTCCCCTCCACACACACACTGCCTCCCACCTCCCGCCACCCTCTCCCACCCACCCTGCGCCACCCTCCCACCTCCACACCGCCACCCTCTCCCACCTCCCTGCCCTCTCCCACCCCACACACACCACCTCTCTCCCACCCCACCCCTCCCACCCCACCCCCCCCTCCCTCCACACACCCACCTCCCACCCCCTCCCTCCACCCCACCTCCTTCCACCCCACCCCACACCCCACACCCCACACACACCCCACACCACCCCACACCACCCCCGCCACCCCACGCCCACCCCACACCCACCCCCACACACCCCACCCCCACACCCCCCGCCACTACACGACACCCCACATACCCGCCACCCACCCCGCCACACGACACCCCACGCCACACACCACCCCACGCCACCCCTACACGACACCCCCACGCCACCTACACACGACTACCCCACCCCGCCACCCCACACATACCCTACACACGACACCCCACACACACCACCCCACGCCACCCCCACACGCCACCCCCCACACACGACACCCTACACACACACACAAACACCCACAGACACAAATAAATCTGAAAGCAGAAAAATGGCAATACTATGCTTACATACATACATACATACATACATACATACATACTATACATACATACATACACTATACATACATACATACATACACACTATACATACATACATATGAATAACTGATTACGTTGTCTCCCTTGAAATGATGATGGATTACATGGCCACAGGTAAGGAACTGGTACAGGTGTGACTATTTATATTTCTGAAGCGTGTGTGTGCGTGTGAGGGGCGGTGCTGGGCGTGCCTGGTATTGTTCATTAAGCTCCTGCTGGTATTCGCAGCTTAGGTGTGGCATAGTGTAGGGGGGGGGGTGGTATACACACACACACACACACACACACACACGAGTAAAGTTACCAAGTGTTAATCAACAGACCCTTGTGTGGCGGGTGAGTACAGTGTGGTGGTGATCTGGTGGTAGACGGGGCGGTATTTCCGACGTCGCAGTGTAGTGTAGAGGGCAGCAGCAGCGGACGATAATAACATCTCCAGGGAGTGACCGCAAACGCCTGGAAGCAGTTTCTCAAAAGGCTCGTGGGTTTATTATTATTATTTTTTTACCCTTAACTGTGAATATAACTCACTAAGTGAAAAAATATTAATTAATGTCTTTAACTGAGAATATAAAAACGTATCTAACGGATTCATTTAAGTTACGACACAAGGATAACTTTTCTTAGATTCGTATTCTCTGAGTTTCTCCCACCACCTCTCATTTCCCTCTCTTCCTCCTTCCCCGTATTGTGTGATGCAAGAACCCACCTGACGCAAATATATACGCAACAACGGTAGACAGAATAGCTTCGGAATTACTGTCCTTGTGAATCTAGTGTAGGTAAAGGTGTCCTCTTATCTCTCAGCTGTGTGTGTGAGGTGGGCCCCGGTTAGGTTACTTTGGGGCCTGTTAGGTGTGGGGGTCCATTTGAACCAACACCCACCATGAGCCGGCAGGGACCTGAGTGGTGGTGTCCTCGACCAAGGTCACTCAGTAAAAGCCAAGTGGAATTTGCAATGTAGTAAAGGTGATAATCCTTAGGGTGGTGATGTGGTGGTGTGTGATGGTGGTGTAATAGTGGTGGTGTGTGTGTGTGATGGTGTTAGTGGTGGTGTGCTGTGTGTGATGACGGTGGTGGTGTTGTAGTAGTGCTGGTGATTATGGTGTAGTGTACTATAGTGTTGGTATTAATGGTTTGGTGGTGGTGGTGTGTACAGGTTCATTGGTGGTAGAGATATTCAACAGGTTATATAGTGCAGTTCAGTAGTGTCGTGTGCCAGACGGAAGAGCCTCAACACACACACACACACACACACACACACAGTCTTCACCCCACATTACCTCAGCGGCTCTTTAATGTTCACAGAGGTTCGTCGTTCCACCTTTAACAAACGGAAGTAAGGTGTGTTTTATATATATACCCGGCCACGTATACAAGGGGTATATATATATTGATTTCCTTACATTTATTCATCTCTGAGGATATATGTGGCATCATGAAGCCCCTTTCTTTAGAGGTTGAGAGTGTGGGATTCATAAGCCAAGTGGTAAGCGACGTATTATGTTGACTTTTTCACCTCTTGGAGTTTTCTGTTTAGATTTTCTCAGCCATTTGATTGATTTATGCACTATTAGGGAAAATCATGTAAATTCCACAACAACTCTAGCATTGTCTGTCTGTCTGTATGTCTGTATATGTACTGTATGTGTGTGTGTGTTTGAATGCATATTTGTTTGTGTTCGTAGTTCGTACCCTGTAATACACACACACACACTACACTGGTCGGTCGAGACAAGGTGAAATATGACGCCATTGTGAGCGGAAACGACAAGCATCTAGGCAGAGAATGGTGATAGTTCCTCCCTGCCTGTGATGACAAGAAGTGTTGATAGGGAGGAGATGCTGGAGGGGGGGGGGGTAACCATGTGGCATGGGGAGATTAAACTGTTAACAACTGGAGAATATTAATAGTGTTTTTAATTACTTGAATCAAATCTAAAGTTCCTAGTCTAATTTTGGTTAAGCTAATCTAACAGCAAATTAACCTGACCCAACCTAAAGTAACGGAACCAAACCTAACCTAACCTAGAAACTTAACTTGCATTCCCTAGAAAGACGAAGAGTGCGGGGAGATATGATAGAAGTATTCAAGTGGGTGAAAGGAATCAATAAAGGGGATATAGATAAAGTTCTTATAATATCCGAGCAGGATAGGACTCGAAGCAACGGATTTAAGTTGGATAAGCTTAGGTTTAGGAGGGAGATAGGAAGGAACTGGTTCACAAATAGGGTGGTGGACGAGTGGAACAAGCTTAGCAACTATGTAGTAAGTGCTGGAACGCTGGAAAGTTTCAAAAGGAGACTGGATAGATTCATGGATGATAGAGAGTGGTAGTAACTCTCGACAGGAGCTGCCATGCACAGGCCAACCGGCCTATTGCAGACTCCTTATTTTCTTATGTTCTTATGTTTAACTGAACGTAATGTACTGTATCGTGTACTTTAGGGGGTATCAAGAGTGGTGGTGGTTGTAGTAATAGTGGTGATGTTAGGGGTAGTAGTGGTGGTAGTAGTGGTTGTGGTGGTTGTCCTGGACACGGAGCTCATTTATGGTGAGGTGCATTAAGCGTATGGTGCAGAAGTTGACGGTGGAGAGGAGTGATAGCGGTAATGGTAGTTCCGGACTCCACCTTCCTCGCCTAAGTCAGGTGGGTTCTGTACTGTTTTCTCTCTGTTTCGTTCCTTTACAACAGTTGTCAATGTGTTTATATATCATCAATATCCTCCTCACTTAACTATTATTAATATTTATTTTATTTAATTATCGGTTTGTAAAAAAAATATAAGGAATGAGGAGAGAGAGGTGTAAATAAAAACAAAAATAATGTAACGTTGGCATCCTCGGGCGCGACAGGTTAACGGGGCCTTCTAAGTGTCGTCTTCAAACACTTCCTCTCTGGAGCCCGTGATGGGTAGGTGCTGTGTGTGTACTCTTCCGTGGAGGTGGACGAGTGTGAATTTGTCAGAGGCATTACGGATGTCTCTTGAAGGTGGGGGTGAAAAGAAATAGAGGAGTGTCTCTTCCTTAGGTGGTGTGTGTCTACAGTGAGTGGAGCCGTAGATAGGTGAAGTCACTATGCACGAGCCATGTCGAGTACAGTGTTTATATGGACAAGCTTATATCTTGGTTATTTTTGCCTTATTTCGCATAATTACTCACCGACTATATATACTGGATTGGATTCATGTGCTGCCCAAGAGAAGCCAAACTGACCGGGTACAGAAAAAAAATATGTGAAGCCAAAAAATGTACATCAAGATTGACTGTGGATCGTGTTTTGGTGTCATACTTTAATAAAAGAGGAAGCTTCCAGAGGACGCGATATACGACTGAGCTGTGTCGTAGGCCTGGCAGTGACGTCGACCACCTGCTGCTGGCTGGCTGGGCTCTACAGGTGCTGCCACATAACGGAATAACTGTCAGACTCCATGAAACTCCACAGCTTAACGCAGACTCATGCAGGAAACGAACCGAACAAAACAGTTTACCATGTGATTCGACAAAGCTGGGGGTGAGTCATTCAGTCACATCCTGCGTGAAAAAAAATCAAGACTGAGAGTTTCTGTAAAGAATACTTGAAAATTGTTCCAAATATTCGACGATTTCCAATATCTTAAAATAGACCATACTCTCAACGTAACTGCCATGGCGAAAAAAAAAAATCACGTACAAAAGTTCTCTCCCCGTAGTGAAACTGAGTCACGGGAACCTACCTACCCTCCCTGACTGGTGCGGGTGTGTGTGTTTTATTTCATCTGGGGTCGATACTGCTTCAGTTTAAGAGGGAACGAACCTTTGACCCCCGTCTGTACTGTATATTGAACCCTGCAGTGTCCAAATCCACGCTGAATCAATGCTAACTTACATAACATTACTGAATTAATGTTTATCTCTGTTAAAATATTATTGGTGACTATTCTGTAATGAAGACACCATAGACTCCCGTGTTATGAGTCCTGAAGCTGACAGAGACGTTGATAACAGTTGATAACGTTACTTTGGTTATCTCGTCAGTGAGTTGATAGTGTTGGTGACAGCACTGTGATGGCGGTGTTATCACGTATGATGCGTGTATTAATATAGTGTTACCAATGTATTAAAGTATAATGAGTAGCGTATAGTGCATGATGCTATTTAGTGTGAAGTAATGAATAATGTATGATGCTTGTGTATTGTATAATGGATGATGGGAGTGTGGGGTAAATGTATAATGACAGTTTTATAATGTACGATGGTGCTGATGGAATACTAATATATTCTACTCCTGTTACTGATAATGTCCTCTTTCATCATCTTCATCATAATGTTAGCAGTAGAAGAGTTATTATACGATTAGTTTATATTTCTCTAGTGTAACATTTATTTGTCATGTTTCAGGCTTGTGAACGGTGTGTTGCAGGAGGAACTCAAGACCATCCATGCATTTTCCATGAAGACGTTAACACCAGAACAGTGGGAAGAACAGCAGAAGTAGAGGCTCCTCATTAAGATTCCTCGACCCTATAGTGACACAATATGAAACTCATTAAAAGGGAAGTTTGAGTGAATTTTAGAACTATATGACTAAGAGAATTGTAACCATGGCAACAAGTAATGAGGGTGGTGAGGTGAGGTCCCGTGTGGTGAGGGTGAGTGCACCAGGGAAGGTCATCCTGCACGGTGAACACTCGGTTGTGTACGGTAAACAGGCAGTGGCTCTCAGTCTCAATCTCCGAACACATCTCACACTGACCACAGGCGGAGATGCTGTCACTCTGGATCTACCTGATGTTGGAGTCAGTGAATCTTGGACGATGAAAACCATGCACGACCTCTGGAGCCGACTGGGGTGTAAACAGGAATCCGATGCAACGCCTCTGTCGGCAGACCAAGCATCCCATTTACGTCAATTCCTTGGTATTGAGGAGGAGGTGACCTCTCCACAGAAGCTGACTCTCTTTACATGTTTGCATCAGTATTTATCTATCTTACCCTGCCCAGTAGCCCTCACCATCTCCGTTAAGAGCCAGTTACCCACAGGTGCTGGTCTGGGTAGTTCAGCAGCTTATGCTGTATGTTTGTCTGCAGCTTTGCTCCACATATCTGGTAGTCTGAACCCGTGCCAGTTGTCCTCTCCTGCAGCTGGTGACGGTGGCACTGATGTTACTAATTTTAGTAACCTGAAAAATGTTTGTAATTGGGCGTACAGATGTGAACAAATAGTTCATGGGACGCCATCAGGTATAGATAATTCCATTTGTACTTATGGAGGGGCAGTCAGCTTCAAATGTGGCAATAGCTCACCTTTGCAAGTGCCACCATTACAAGTGCTTTTAGTCAATACAGGAGTGCCACGCAGCACAAAGGCACTGGTGACGGGGGTTCGTGAGCGGCGAGAGCGACTGATGCCAATTGTGGACCCAATCCTCGAGTCACTTGATGTACTTGCCGACCGTGGTCTCCAAGTGTTGCGTCAACTTGCTTCTGCAACAGATGACAATGAACGTGACTCTGCCTATAACATACTTCATGAGTTGGTAGATATAAATCAAGCACTACTGTGTGCCTTAGGTGTGTCACACGCAAGACTGGATCGCCTGATGAGCATCGCAAAATCTCACAGCCTGAATGCCAAGCTGACTGGTGCAGGTGGTGGTGGTTTCGGCATTGTTGTATTAGGACGCGCCACGCCTGAAGATAAAGTCACTGCTTGTCGCAAGGAACTTGAAGATGCAAATTATCAAGTGTGGACAACTTCCCTAGGTGCACCTGGTCTCACTTTCCACCAACCTCATTGACTGCTGCTGGACTCTTGTAACAACAATCTCGCTTCATTCATGTCTAGTTAACACAACAGTTGAATATTTATGGTATTAAAACTTACTAGTGCAGTAATCTCTAGTTCATGCATCAATATCCACTCTGCCAGCTCTTATGGCTGTGTTTACATACTGTGATAGAACATAGAAGTCTCAGAAAATATGTTAACTTAAAATTGTAAAAAAAAAAATATTTTTCAATTCATGTATAACGGAGTTTCTGACGGTCTTGTTGTTTACCGATGCTTTCCTTAATTAATATTAAATGTCATTAGAACTTTACTGTATATGTCTGTGTCCACAAATATAATAAACTGAATAATGATAAAAGTGATGTTTCAGTATTAGTCATGGATGATAAGTTTTGTGTATAGTTACAGAGAATCATGGCATTGGTGGAGACTTATCACTCCAGTATAACACTAAATTATGCATTATACAGAGGTGCTACTCAGTCTACGGCAATAAAATCACTAATATCATTTCTGTATTTAGCCAAAACCTTCAATATTTTATTTTATATGATTTGTACAAGGTGAGTTACTACAGTATAATGATAAAGGTATATCCAGATGCTTTATTTAGAATCAAATTACTGTACAATTAGAGATTTAAGTACACAATACAGTACATTTACAGTTATTACCCCCGTAGTGACAGTAGAGTACAGTATTAAAGTTGGTGGTTTAATCTAGACTTAAATTTAGATGTGTCTTTCAAACTCTCTTTTTTTTTCTAAGTCACTTACACTTATTAGTCAGCCAATAACTGCCTCAGTGTCACCTGTATAAACACCTAAATCAGTATCTTCAATGGCTGGATGGTTCAGTAGTCGACAAAGTAAAAACACTCTTTATGAAAGTGAGAAAGTAAATGGTAACTTATTTGGTAAAGTCTTCAGTTACGTGGATAGTATTGGCTGCTGAGGAAACAGTAACCGATTCTCTGTTTGTTTCTTCGTTTTTTTTTTACTTTAGAATTCTACATAACTGAAGAGGTAAGGTACTGTAGAAAGTTAAAAGTTTCTAAATACACAGATGGACAAATTAAAGTTAGGCTGTAATATTAGTGTGACAAATGAGTTATGTAGTGTGAAGTGAGAGGTTGTGTCGACTATTTTATGTCGGTACAAGATGAACCAAGTCCTACAGTATACTGTATAGATAGTGATGTAACAGTGAGTGATATGGATTAATGGAAGAAGGAAAGGCAAGCTTGAAATTTACTATATTTCATGTTAGACCAGATAAGGGAATGATGACAAGTTCCTAATAGTCTATAGTCTGTGTGTATTAATAAGGGGTAGGATATATTTCTGGGACATTTTAAATGGTGAAACAAAATGAAGAAAGGTTGTTTTAAAGGGAAATGGAGGACCTATATTTATATGTATTTTTTATTTTATTTATTTGTTTATTTTTTTAGGGCTGGATTTTTCCAGAAAAGTGAGGCCAACGGGGGGGGGGGGGATGACCCATCATTCTCTATGGTGAAGACTTTCCTGACAGATCAATATGAATATTTTATTAATAAAAATCATCATGGGTGCAAGAAAACAATACAATATATGCTTGCAAATGATAATAAACAGTAAATTAATTCAACCAATGAATGCTCAAGATATTTGTTTGTTTCCCACTATGAATCTGTATATATATGAGACTTTTGTTCAATTGTTTTGAAAATACAATGTATTATATATTCTTTTTTAATCGCAGTGAATACATGAGACAAAACTTTCTTCTTAATAACACAATAAACTTTTAAAAACGAATGCGCCGCCCGGGAATCGAACCCGGGTCGCAAGAATGGGAATCTTGCATGATACCACTACACCAGCGGCGCCGTTAACAGAAGCAACTGTTGTATTGAATATGATCTGATTATTTAATTATCTCCATTTGAAGGAAGGATAATTATGTTTTAATTGTTTTTATAACAAAAATGAAAACAATATTTAATTATCTAATTACTTAACAAGAAATTGCGTTTATTAAATGCGCAATATAATGCTAAAGAAAACACATCCACTGTATTGGTATTTCTATTATACTCTGCCTTAATGTTATACAATACCATTAAGCATATAAATTCTAACAACATAATCCTATTGTTGATAATTCCTGAAAATAAAGTTAGCATATTGTTGATAAGAGCAAACTAGTAAGTGAAATATTTCCATCTGCGTATTGTTAAAATTTTATGTATTTAAATATTTCATAAACTTTCACCATTAATAACATAATCACAATGATAAGGGTTCATTTAAAAAGGTTTATATATATATAATATAGAAATGATATTTACCATAACGTACATGTAAACAATGTGTCTCAATGGTTATATTGTATATGGCTTAGGCAAATTTTTATATTTTATCATACATAAAATTTGGTAATTTGTAATTAAAATATTAATAAATACAAACTGAACTTATAGAAATGATAATTTGTTCATCGTACAGGAGCATAAAACTTTCGCAAGTAAAACCAATTCGATTTATATTCCTGCAGTAAAGGAACAGTTGGCCAGGTCACACGTGGGGTCAGGCGTGTTAGTGCTGCTGCTCCTTAATTAAACACAAAAGGTCAACATAAAGGAATCAACAGCGGTATTTAATAAGGTAAATATTCACAACTTCGTACTCCATAGTAACCTTTAATTTTCAGTTAACACGGAGGCTCCGCTGTCTAATTAAGGGTTTGTTTTCCATTTTTTTTAAGGTGCTTTATATACTATGGCCCAAAACTGCTGAGAACAACGACAAAACTACTTTACAGTTTTCTTAATGAATTATGTCTGAATTTAAGTAGAAGTATACCTCTGAGTACTGATATAGTTTAGTGAGGTTTTTTCTTCAGTATGGTGAAGGCATTCATGGTCTTTTTGTTTTAAGGTAAATTCAAAGTCATTTATGTAAACTTAAAACGTGTGTAAATTACGAGTGCCGTTGCTGACATTGTGCAAGACTGAGAAAAATCTACCTAACCTAACCTGTATAAACACAATCTCTATGAACTACAAGTTTTGGAAGGTCAGATTCATTTAAAACACACCAAAGTACACTGGAAAAACATATTGGTCAACCCCAAAGGACTCGTGGCCTAAAGTAAAAATTTACCGAAATAACTTGCAAAGTTGAACCAGATTTTCTGGAGATACTCTTGCCTTGATGATGAACATGAAAATGGAAGTGAGAGTGCACAGAACTTATTAGAAACTGACCTAACCCTATCTGACCTACCTCACCTACCTAACCTACCTCACCTACCTAACCTGCCTCACCTACCTTACCTAACCTCACCTCACCTAACTTCCTAACCTTACCGTCATCCAAACAGCATCACTCGAAAAAATTATTAACACATGCAATCCAACAAAAATCATAAATACGCCCAATGAGATCGTCGTTCATTTCCCAACGTGTAAATAAAGACCGTGAATGTTTCCGCATAACAGCCAACGTGAACCAAAACATGGTCGCCACGGTAGATCCGATGGTGCCAAAATTACGGTAAAATTTTTTTTCTTCCAACAAGGACGTAGAGATGTGAAATTACTGCCATATGATCAGTGTTCACAGTGTTTTTACCCCATTATTTCCTCTTTCTCTTATGCCCTGCCCACTAACAAGTACTATATGATCAAGAAATTGGCTAAAAGAAAAAATACTACAATATTGTCACTTGGATTTTATTACTGTACTCAGTATCACCCACACAACATCTCCTGAACATTTGGTGCCATTCCATGAAGTCCTTCTGGTAGTACTGTAAGTATCTTTTCCACCTTTACTGGTTCGTTGTATTGACGGAAGTTTCTTGTTTGGGGTTTAACTATGTGTTTGTTAAGAGTGAATATGATACATACAGCTCGGACAAGAATTCCTTAGTGGTTTCTGTTGGATTGTATTTACTGCATAACATAGAGTTTACATAATTATAGATAATACAATAAATAATAATCTAAGGCATCCACCAGTTCTGGAAGAAGTCATCCTGTCATTCCAGACTTTTTGTTTTTTGTGGGGGCTTAATTGATCTATTTTCTTGTCAAAAGATCGAAGCCTTGTATAATTTTACGATTTACCGGACATGAGAATATTATCCCCATTTATTCTGTTTTATTCCGTCACAAAGGTACCAGTGTCAGACAGCCTCGTGCAACTAGAAAGTGACAAAGATGACGGACAAGGAATTAGAGACTCAACCAGTAAGTACCTGTACAGAATTTACTGAAGTGTTAGATCTTTAAATTAATCAATACAGGCAGGATGAGTGTCACATGTTTTTCAATAATTGTTGCAAAGTCCATGTACTGAACAGTTCCTTGGTTAGTTAGTTAGGTAGTGTGACCTTGATAAAAGAAATGTACAATCTTTGGGTAGTAATGATCCATAACATGTTTTAAATTATTCAAAATTATAAGATTACTTCCATTGACAAATTTTGGTTTAACACACACCCACTAACACATGTCCTGGGTTATTCCTGTTTTCATGATATCGGGTGTGAATTTTCGATGGTGGTAACAAGAATTCTAATGTTAAAGTTATACCTGTAACAGATGTCAAAAAAGAAGCAGAAAGACAAGAAGTACAGAAAGGGTTCAAATATCAAGAGTGACATGGATCAGATTCTCTCCGACCCAAGATTTGCCCATATATCTTCTGACCGGAAGCTTAGACATGTACCCAAGGAGGAGCGCAAAATCAAACTTGACAGCCGTTTCCATTCCGTACTGACAGTGAGTATACAAACAAACACATTTTCTGGTTTAAATTGTAAATCTTAATTCAGTGTTTCTCTTATGACAATATCAATGTAATTTGAATTCATTCTGGTTCCCTAACTGAAAAGGTCCAAGGGGATATATTCATGTCTGCTTATCAGTTTGTTGATAGATAGTAAGTTAAATCTGTATCTGTTTCACTCTATAGACAGACAGTTTATTCCATCTGTATCGGTTAATAGACATCATTATTAGTCCCTCTTTGCAGTAGTCTGATTACACATCATTTATTCATCTATATAGGATCACTGTTACTTATTTAACCCTTATCTGGCAGCTGTGAATTCCCAACTCCACCTCTTTATGGATGTGAAAAAATGTAATGCAAGGGACATGAAACATTTACTCATGATGGACGTCCCTACAGCTAACTTCAGCTGATAATGGCCTCTACTTAAGGTTTAAATTAGAAAAAATAAATAATTCTGTGATAACTACAAAGGAAGCGTACTTACTAATATTTGCTTAAACTTGGACAGGATGAGAAATTCTATGAAAAATCCACCATGGATCCACGTGGCAGGAAGGGTAACTATTCCACTAAAGAAGACCTACTCAAATTTTACCACATGTCCTCCGATGAAGACTCAAGTGACGAGGCTGATGAAGATGAAGAAAAAGATTCAAATGATGATGATGATGATGACAAAGTAGATGAAAATGTACAAGAGGATGATAATGATGATGATGTAGATGATGAAGTAGGCGAAGAAGAGGACAGTGATGACAAGGTGGTGGTAGATGAAGATGAACAGAATGAAGAAAATGGGGAAGACATACCCACTCCAGCAGAAGAAAGAAAGGGGGTGACATCAGACCAAAATCAGATAGAAGAGGACAACTTGCTTAATGAGGGTAGAGGAACTTTGTATTGTGTTGAGAGTTTTGAATATATATAGTTTAAAGTTTTCCTAGACTTCATACTGAGAGTTAATACTAAACATGGTGATTAATGCTCATTTTTTTTATAGTTACTAAAATGTCATAAAAAATCCTTTATATACAATTGTTTTTTTTTACTGTCGATAGTGAGATCTTGTTTTTCAGCCCAGTATGGAGAGGCATGAGGTGTTAATGTCATGTTCTGACTGATGAATTTTTGTGAATTGTCTTCTGAATGTACAAGTGTCTGGAATGAGTTTTATATCCAGTAGTAAAGATAATGAAACTTCCAAACCTAACCTAACTTGACCTAACCTAATCTAACCTAACCTAACTTAAACTTCCAAAGCTACAGAACTTATAGTTACACAACCATCTCACAGAAAACAGGAAAGAGAGAGAAGCAAAAGAAAGGAGTGAAATACCACGTGAAGTGCGGAGACGACTGCAGGACCTGAACCTAGACTATGCGAGAGGCGAGGTGCTGTTCTCAGACGACTCCTCGGACGACGACTCCACCACAACTGATGAAGACGACTACACCGAAGAGTTTGAGTGGGGAGAGTTAGACCAAGATGCCGTGTGGGATAATGATGATCGTGACGTGGAAGTGAGTAGATTTATATTTTATTTGTTTATCTGTCTGTCTGTCTATCTATCTATCTATCTATCTATCTATCTATCTATCTATCTATCTATCTATCTATCTGTTTATTTATCTATACAGTATATCCATTTATATATTTGTCTATCTATTTATCTATCTAAATATATTTCTGTCATATCTATCTACCTGTCTATCTTTCTAATATCTATCTATACATCTCTCTCTGTCTGTCTGTCTGTCTGTCTGTCTGTCTGGTATCTTTTGTTTGGGTTAGATAATTATAAATTTGTACTAAAAAAAATAATAGAGGAGTTTTATGGATAAGTTGACTTCATGACAATATATCCAGAAGTGGTGTTATTTCCACGTCCACTATAGAAGATTATGTTTAGAAGATCAGTATAAAAGTATAGATTTACTCCTGATACTCTAAAAGAAAAGAATTAGGAGATATAGAATGAAAGACATTTGATAATTAATACTGTACTGTACATTGATTCTGACAAAGCACCTCAAAGTGACCTGTAAGTAAACGTGATTTAAATGACTAATGAATGTCTGAGAATTACAAGCCCTTACAAATCATCTCCAATTTCAGGAAACATCTCGTATTGCCGTTTGTAACCTTGACTGGGACCGCATTAAAGCAGCAGATATTATGGTGTTGTTTTCTTCCTTCTGTCCAAGGGGGGGATCCATCAAGAGAGTTACTATATACCCCTCTGAGTACGGCAAGCAACGTATGGTGGAGGAGAATCTGACTGGACCACAGGAGCTGAAGTCTGTACCTAGTAGCGGGACGAAGGATACTGACCTCAACCTGGTAGATCTTGATAAACTTGAAAAAGGTAAAGTTGTTCATATATCTGACACAAGTGAACCATGTTAAAAGTATTATGTTAATATGTATAGTAGGGTATATTTTTTTTCTTGATTAGTTTTAGAATATTATATGATTGACTTGACATACTGAACTGTACTTGATCTTTAAGTTGTAACCATCTGCACCCGTGATTATCTATTTTGACATTGATAATCAATATTTTCTGACTTTATACCAGATTTAAGGCCTGTGTTTAACTGGGAAATGTTCTCCTTCAACAATAGCCTGTTTAGATAAAATAATGTAACGTTATCACCAGTGCAGTATATGCACGGTTTTACCTATAAAATTGAGAATGCTATAATGAACGAAACTCCTACAACGAACAGTATTTTTTTTTTTTTTTTTACTAATTGTTTTTTATTACAAGTATTAATGATATTCTTTATTTGAGGAGTTTAGATGCATATTTATGCACTTTTTTACAATTTTTACAATTTTATATTATATTTTTCAGTGTTAAGTGGTTGTATTTGGGGGCCTGGAACGTATTAATCCTATAACGAACGAATGCTATAACGAACATGGTTCTAGAACCAATTAGATTCGTTATAGCACTTTCTTTATTTAATGCAATAATTCTTATAGTAGTCTTTCTTCATTGCCAGGTGTTAATGGTTGAATGAAGCTATTGATTGAACATTAATAATAATTTGTAGGATTTTTATTTATTATTTTTTTTTGCTGTAGATAAGAACATGTTAAGTTGATAAACCTGTACTGAATACTGTACTTTTATTAATAACAGGTAGACTAGATGAAAATGCTGGAGCAACCAAGACGCACTATGAGGCTCTGAGACGATATCAACGTAATCGTCTTCGTTATTTCTATGCGGTGGTTGAGTGCAACTCTATTGACACTGCCAAAGTTCTCTATCAAGAGTGTGATCGAAAGCCATATGAGGGAGCTGGAATTCTTCTTGATCTGAGATATATTCCTTCAGATATGACTTTTGATGAGGTATGTGGGGATAGGTTTAACATTGATAATAATAAATATTAATGGTTTATTGAGAGAAATTACCAGCCAAAACTGAAAATACACAATGGAAAGAGATTTTATTTGGTAACATTGGGGGATAGGTCATTTAACAAAAGCTTTCATTACAAAAAAGAGAAGGAAACTACAGCAGGATGGTTGGTCTTGTTAACCTAATACAGATGTGGTGTTGGACAGCAGCACATGGACAGGATTTGTTCCAAGATGGTGTAGCCTGTGTGTCCCCTAAAGTGGTAGTAGGAGATATAATGAAGATCAGAGGGAGCTGAGAGGGCCAGTATACTGAATGCCTCTTAACTTGGATGAAATATTTTAGAGGGACAGGACTTGTTGCATTAGATTCCTTGATGAATGGCACATCAAAAGTATAGTTTAAAATTTTCTTTGTTATGTCAAGTTTCTTCAGAAAATAGCAAGGATAAAGAAGTTTTGACAGGAAAAAACAAACAAGATTTACAGGTTTTCTTTTAGTTAAGTCATATTACCTGTGCCTTATCCTGAAACATAAATCTTTATTCTTAGATAATTTTAAAATCACTTAGTTTGCTTTAAGTTTATATTTTTATTTATTTATGTACAGTATTAATTTTTTCCTGTTTTGTCAAGTTCAAGACCAGTTTATCTGATCATTCATATTTTTTGTCTACTGTACTTACAATAAACACTGCAGCTCTCTTCTCAACTCGGGTTACAGATGCCACATGATGTCTGTGAAATGGTTCCCAAGACATACGAAGTCAAGAATTTTACAACAACAGCTCTACATGACTCCCGACCCATCTTGACCTGGGATGAGACTGACCCTGAACGACAGAAAATTCTCTCAAATGCCATGAGTAAAGCAATGAAAGGAGGAGATTTAGATGATGGTTGTTTGAAGGTTAGTTAATGTAACCTTCAAGTTTTAAATTCCACACCTGTACAGTATTTATTTAAGTGAAGGATATTATCTGTCCTTCTCTCCCACTTTTTATATGTGCTAGATTGAGGGAAACAATTCTTAAGAAAGGAAGGAAATGGTAGAATAGTGTGAGATGATGTACAAAGCAACAAGGTGGTGAAACAACAACTAAGAACACACAGCAGATGCCTCATATTAATTTTTTTTTATTGTAAGTATTATGTCCTTTATATACAAGTACTGTACAGTATTGCATATTTGGATTTTTCTTTAGTCAGAGTTGGAGATACAGAGAGCAGTGAGAGGAACAGTAATCCCTCAAATAACTTCAAATTTCATTACAAAAGTGTGTTGAAACTGAATTATATTAGATTTATTTACTTGAAAAAATTATTACAACTTTTTTTTACTGTAAAAAATTAAATACTTTGTCAAGGTAGATATTCACATTCAACAAAATACAGCAGAATTTACACATTGTACACTACAGCTTCATTCTTCCCACTTACTTTATACAAACCTGAATGATTGCTGTAGAGGTGAGATGGTCAACCATTGAACTTTTTTTTAGATCTGCAAGCAAGGATATCTTATCTGCCACTTCTTAATACAAGCTTGCTGAAATATAGCAGGTCCTTGCCATTCACTGGGGGATACATTCTTGAAAATATCTGTGATATGCAAATCTGTAAAGCACAAACTTAGAGGTCATGGGGAAAAAGGTTTGGGTCCTCGGCTTTAAAATTTGTTTACCATTTTTGCCAAACTATATCCTTAATTAACATGTTTTTTTTTATAATTATTCCTGTTTTTGCACAATTAAATAATTTCAAGTAGATTGAGTTAATAATTTTATTGGGAATTCATCACATATACAATATATACTGTAAACAGTACAGAAATACATTTTGAGTAAAAACAACATGGTTGAACAAATACTTTGTCATTTCAGGGCTTCTTGGCATCAAGCAGTGAAGAGGAAAATGAGGATAGTCTAGACGAGGAGGAAGATGATGACAGCGATGATGAAGCCACCAAAGCTTCCCGAATAGCCAAGTTCAGAGCATTAATAAGTGAGATAGATGAGAAGGACAAAAGAAAGAAAGAGAAAGATATTGATATGGAAGAAACTTTCCAATTGAAAGAAGACACTGATGAGGAGGAAGAACCAGTGGTAAAAGAATCAAAAACAAAGGAACAACTCAATCCTTTTGAAAAATACCTGGAGAAGAGAAAAACTAAGAGAAAAGAAAGAAAAAAGAAGAAAAAGGAAGAAAATGAGAATGTCAATTCTAGTAGTGAAGAAGAAAGTGAATCAAAAGGTGTTATATCAGATGATGAACTTCCAGAAGGTGTTGGTGATTTGTACAATGACCCTTTCTTTGCTGACGAGCTGAAGAAAATGGATGCAAGTAGTAGTAGTAGTTCCAAGAAAAAGAAAACTAAGAAAGATTCAGATGAAACTCAAGGGAAGGAAGGCAACGAGCAGGTGAATGTGATATTTTTTTCTAGAATTATTCTGTTTAGCTTGTATTGAAATATTCCAGTGAGGTTTGAAGTGTGGAAAGTGGCCATGAAACGTTGAGGATGATGATGATGACACTGATGATGATGATGCTGTGTGTGAATGTCGAAACATATTTGGAGAAGGCAGTTTCATTGGTGGATGTTTTTAATGAGCATAGGGAAACAGGCATAAAGTATTCCTGTTGTGTGTATGCCATGTTTCACTTGTGGGCACATCGGGCATAAGTTAATCTTCCCATTACTCTATATATTTAGTTAGCAATGGAATAGGAGTACAATACAATTAAAGGATGAATACACAGTCAGAACAGGAGAGGAGAGTGTGAGTGAGGGGGGGGGAGGGGAGGGGGGGCACTAGTAAGCTGGAGTGTGTTAAGTATTATACCTCAGTTTGGTGCTAAGTTCAGGCGAGTCCTCTTACAGTTGAATGAAAAAAGACAATCATATGGAATACCTTGGCATATAGACCTAATACATGTATTGCCAATTTCCCAAAACTGAACTTGAATGGTTATATATTTGTAAGCTGATGTTTGATGTGTGTGTGTGTGTGTGTAGAATTCATGAACAATTAGTAATATGCTGTATTAAGCTCTTAAGACCCTTTCTAGTTTTGATGAAGTATTTTAGGTAAGTTATTCCACATTTCACTTCCACAGGGAGATCTAGAGCTTCTGCTTATGGATGAAGATGCCGAAAACAAGAAGCACTTCAGTATGAGAGAAATTATAGAGACAAATAAAGAGAAGAAGAAGAAGAGAAGACAAAACAAGGCACAGAAGAAACAGCAATTAAAGCCACAGGAACAACAAGCTGCTATAGATGATTTTAAGGTAAGAAGCATAAAGGTTTTCAGGTACCCAGTATAATTTTTTAATTTATTAACTTTTTCCCACGTAATTACTATCCAATTTTTTCCCTTGAAGCAAAGTTTATGTAAAGTGAAACCTCCATTTAATGTACTTCTCTTTCCATGTATTCATTGAGCTGGGGAGTTTCACATCCAATGAACCCTTGATATAATGGACTTTCCTCTCTATCTAGTTCATTAAATAGAGGTTTCACTGCAGGTACTCAATCATTTTCTTCTGTAAGCAAGATAGGGTGATATGTATTGTATTGTGGATGTCTTAGCTGAGGGACATTGAACCTTCTGGTGTGAATTGGGAAGATCTTTTATTTATAACAACTGTCTGGCTGTGTTGATGTTACCATAGATAAATCAATGTTGTGTGTTTATGTGGTTCAAGGATCATTAGTAAGACTCATGAACTGTACATTGGTGATCTGTTGTTTGATGTATATTATGTGTATTAAAACATGTGGGTATTTTCAGGTTAATATCGCTGATCCAAGATTTGTCCCACTGCTTACTTCAGGAGAGTATAACATTGACCCTTCACATCCACAATTCAAGCGCACCAAAGCTATGGATAACCTCATCAGTACCGTGCAGCAGAAGAGGATGGCACAGTCTTTTGAGAATGTTGTAAGTGTTGCATGATTTGGACCCAGTCTCCGGTTTTGTTATGATGGGTAACTAGTGCAGTAATTGGTTGATTGAATGGGATTGGTCAAAATTAACAGAATAGTTCACTTGGTAAGGATTATACTGCTGTTAAGACTTTCTCCTAATCATTAACTCATATCACTTCCTTCTCCTTTGTTAATGGATTTTTGAATATTTCAAATGCCATTTTTTCCTATTTTTCTGTTATTCACTTGTGAACCAGCATGACCATTAGGGAACAGGTGTCAATTACGCACACAAGACACTGCCTCAGTAGTCATGTTGAGAACAGTGAGTAGCTTTGGCCCCCAAAAGGATCAAATTTAGTTATTAATTATGTAAAACTGTAAATTCTACCCATTTTTTATTTCACAGTTACACTATGTATTTGATATAAATGTTATCTTTGAAGTTTATGTTGATGTTGATAAATCATAATAATTGTTTCCTTCTCAGCCTGAAGCCAAGAGGCAGAATACAAACTCAGAGAAGAACAAAGACCATGAATTATCACTGTTGGTTAAGAGAGTAAAGAGCAAGACAAATAAACCCAAGAAGAAGCCTTAGTGAGCACTTCATACAGTTATCAATAAATGACAAGGACATCAGGAAAAAAGTTACTGGATATTTTGTTTAATTTGTTGACTTAGCAGTAATAAGATGTTTTCTAAAAAATACATTAGTCATGAGTGTCACAGCTGCAGGTTTCATGTGAACTGTTCATAAAGACAAAGATTAGAATCTGAACATACAGCACTGATGCCATCATCCAGAATATTCAATTAAATTAGATTACAAGTTGTGATGCATGTTGTAAATTGTTTTACATTGTTAAATACAGTCTTTTCAGAACTATTGTACAATATGTATATAATTTCCCCCCATAATTGTATATAATCGTGAAAAGCTCATAGGATATATATGAAATGCTCAGGCCCTATGAAAGGTAATACAAGAATAAGTTGATAAACAAATACAGTGTATCATATTTTTACAATTATTTCCATCTGTTGCCAAAATAATTATGAGCATAGCAATCAATTGAGTCCAAATACCTAGTTTATAAACCCCGCCCACTGATGATGTCATTACCTGGACCACAAAACGCCATGAACGAAACCCTAAACAGTAAATCAATTTCCTTTATGATTTTTAGTAAAGTAGTAAGCAAATAAGCTCCAATAAGTTTGTTATTATTACTTAAGATTACTTTCTCGCCCTTGGTTCAGTAATAGTGTTCATATCTTCATTAGTAAACTGGGATTCAGACGGTAGATGGTTTAGTAGGGGTGAGTCAAGGCCTTATTCACACGTCTCGAAGCTACGCTGTGAACTTATAACAGTTTACATTGGACAGCTGACGGACATCAGCTCGTTTTTCTCTCTCTACTGCTTCTGGTGAACACTGCTGATGTTACTGGATACTGCTGGCTGACATTACTGGATACTGCTGGCTGATGTTACTGGATACTGCTGGCTGACAGGTAAAATTCCACTCATAATTAATTAGTTTCCAATTATTGTTTTTATGTTCCTGGTGTACTTTAGCTAACGTTGGTTCACCTTACTGTAGTGGTACGAGCCTCTGTCATATGTAGGGTGTCGGGTTTCAATCTAAATCATATGTCAATGTTGGCTTCAGTCTAAATTTTATGCCGGTGTTGGTTTCAGTGTAAATTTTTATTGAATAATGGAAAGAGATTAATATTCACACAGTATACTTGAGTTTTATTTGGTGTACAGGTACATATCATCAGGGTACATTTGGGTACGTTAGAGTAGGCGATCAACATGTGTACCATTCGTAGCATGCACTTAAAACAGTACTCAATTTCCTTGCACATATTTTTTAACATTTCTATCCTCTTACCATCCACTGCCACCCTCATTATCCATCCCAGCTGCCATCCTCACTACCATCCTTACTATCCATCCCAACTACCATCCTAGCAAGGTAGAAACTTTTGAGGAACTTGTTCAGTTGGTGATTTTAGAACAGTTCAAAAAAGCCACTCCGAGAGATATACAATTGTACTTAGGAGAGAGAGATATTAGTAATGTTCATAAAGCTGCTGCATTAGCTGATAGCTATGCCCTTACTCACAAAATGCATCATGTTAAATCTCAAAATCATTCAGGTGGAAAGGGTTTTGTAACCAAGGAAAAGGGTGGTAGGCAGGATAGTAGTACTGCTTCTTCTAGTAAAGTATATTTTCGTGGAAACTTGGGTGAGCTTTCCAAGACCTATGCCAAGACTAAAGCATTTGTCTGTTTTTACTGTAAGAAACCAGGTCATGTGATTGCGAATTGCTCTAAATTGGAAGCAAAGAAGCAAGAGCCAGTGCTCTCATTCGAACCTCTGGAGAAGTTTGACTAAACTTTAGTGAGAAATCGAAGGAGGATTCTTTTGAACCTTTCATGTTTGATTGTTCAGTTGCAGTTGAAGAATCAGGTGATCAGTACCCTGCGAAGATTTTGCGTGGCACTGGTGCTTCCCACAGTATTCAGTTGAGAGGATCTGTTCCCTGCGTGGAAGATTCCTATACTGGAGAGCATTTGGTGCTTAAGGGTGTCATTGGAGTGATCACTGTTCCTTTGTGTAGGGTGTTTTTGAGAACTCCACTTGTGACTGGTTGGGTGACTATTGGTGTTCAAGATTCTCTTCCTGTGACAGGGGTTACTTTTTTGCTGGGTAATGTTATTGCAGGAGCCAGCGTGGTGCCAGATCCTGTGGTATCTTCGACCCCTACAGTGGAGAATAATACTGGTTTAATTGAAGAAGAATACCCTGATTTATTTCCTTTATGTGCAGTTACAAGGAGCCAGACTCTTCGGAATAAGGTACAGACCATTCCTTCAGTTGACCCTAAGCTTTGTATTGCTGATAGTAGTACACCTGGCAATGATGAAAATGATTTAGGTATTGAGAATCTGTTTGACAGTCAGGATGATTCATTTGATAGTGACATTGGTGGGAGAGATGTGAGTGAAGCTAAAGATTCAGTTAACATTCATTCCCCAAAATCTGAAGCTGATCTCTCTTCTGGTGACAACATTACCATTCAGAAAATACCTGTCACTAGGGAAAAACTGATAGATGATCAGCAGAGTGACTCCGAATTACCTGAACTATGTAGGAAGGCTGTGGATATGGAAGAAGCGGCTCACTTGCCTGTTTGTTACTACATGGATTCAGGGTTACTTATGAGGAAGTTCAGATTTGTATCTGATCCTGCTGATGAGTGGAATGCTGTGCATCAGGTTTTGATTCCCAGATGTCACAGGGGAGAAATCTTGAAATTAGCACACAAATTTTTGGGAGGACATTTAGGAGTTAGGAAAACATACAAAAAGATTTTGTCGCATTTTTACTGGCCTGGAATGAAAGGTGATGTTGCCAGATACTGTAGAACTTGCCATGAATGTCAGTTGGCTGGTAAACCAAATCAGGTCATAAAATCTGCTCCCCCTAAAATCCATTCCTGTGGTAGATGAGCCATTTAGCAGGGTTATAATTGATTGTGTAGGTCCTCTCCCAAAAACTCGATGTGGCCACCAATATTTGTTAACAATCATTTGTACTACCACCAGGTACCCAGAGGCTATACCATTGAGAAACATCAAAGCAAAGAGTGTGGTAAAGGCTCTGACTAACTTTTTCACTAAATGTGGCAGTCCTAGAGTTGTACAGTCGGATCAGGGTACTAATTTCACTTCTTTCCTTTTCCAGCAGATGATGAATGAATTGGGTATTAAGCAATACTTAGCTTCTGCATACCACCCTCAAACCCAAGGTGCCCTAGAGAGATTCCACCAGACTTTTAGATCTATGCTTAGGAAATACTGTATGGAGTCTGATAAGGATTGAGATGAAGGAGTGCCACTTACAGTATGTTGTTTGCCATAAGAGAGAGTCCCCAACATTCCCGAGGATTCAGTCCCTTTGAAATGATTTTTGGTCATGCTGTAAGAGGTCTTATGACTGTGTTGAAGGAAAGTTGGATAAGTAATCAAATAAAAGTCCCTTTGTCAGTGTATGTAGAGAAGTTTAAAGAGAAACTGAAGAGAGTAGGTGAGATTGCTTGTGAAAATTTGTCAGAAGTACAGGAGAAAATGAAAAAGCAATATGATGAGCATTGTCAAGCTAGAGAATTTAAGCCTGGAGATAGGGTTTTAGCACTTATAACCCTGTATAGAAATCCCCTTCAAGCTAAATATGAGAGTCCATTCACTATAGTCAAGAAATTAAATGACCTCAACTATGTCATAGCGACTGTAGGTAAAAGAAAATTGGAGAGTTTGACTCATATCAACAGGTTGAAACCGTATTTTGGTTGGAGTGAAGTGGTTTGTTCAGTAGCAGGAGGAGAGGAGGTGGTCCCAGATACTGATTTCCAAGTGGATATCCCCATAAAAATCTGTAATTCCAGTATATTGTGTGACCCTACCTCTAAAGTATCCCATCTTTCACAACAACAGTCTCAGGATGTGGTGCAACTGCTGCAGTCGTTCAAGCCACTCTTCGACGATGTGCTGGGCCAGTGTTCTCTGCTGGAACATGACCTAGTACTGCTGCCTGGCACATCTCCCATCAAGCATGCACCCTACCGAATGAGCCCTGATAAGCGGGAGAAGCTGAAGCAGGAGGTGGAGTATCTGCTGGAACATGACCTAGTGGAGAGGAGCAGTAGTGCATGGGCGTCACCCTGTGTGCTGGTGCCTAAACCCGACGGAAGTGTCCGCATGTGTACTGACTACAAGAAGGTCAACCTGGTGACACGTACTGATGCATATCCATTGTCGCGCATCGACGACATCATTGATAGTGTGGGTCAAGCATCATTTGTCACCAAGCTGGATCTTCTCAAAGGCTACTACCAAATCAAACTCTCGGAAGAAGCAAAGCAGATTTCAGCTTTTGTCACTGCGGAGGGGCTTTGGCAATACAAAGTTATGCCCTTCGGCCTCAAAGGAGCACCAGCAACATTTCAGCGAGCGATGCATATACCCTGTTGTGACATCAGGCCTGCCTGGAGTGTACGCCTATCTAGATGATCTGGTCGTCATCAGTGACACATGGGTACAACACTTTGGCCGACTCCGTGAACTCTTCAATCGTCTAGCAGAGTTCAACTTCACCGTACACCTACCCAAGAGTGAATTCGGACATGCCACCTTAATCTTCCTTGGTCATGTCATTGGACAAGGGAAAATTGCTCCAATTGATGCCAAAGTTGCCGATATTCTCAATCTACCCACACCTCGCAATCGAAAGGCTCTCAGAAGATTTCTCGGGATGGCTGGATTCTACAGGCGGTTTTGTCAAAATTTTGCCAGGGTGGTCAATCCCCTGACAGATTTGGTCAGCCCAAAAAGAAAGTTTGTGTGGACTGATGAATGCCAGAGAGCATTCGAAAAGGTTCTTGGGCTGTTGGCGACGGCACCTGTACTGCAACTCCCAGACTTTAAGAAACAGTTTGCGATACAATCGGATGCGTGTGACACAGGAATTGTGCTGTGTTAATGCAAAAAGGAAAAGATGGAATATTGCACCCGAACTGTTATTTCTCGGCCAAACTGAAAAAGCATCAACGTGGATATGCCACAATAGAAAAAGAAGCATTGGCCCTTTTGTTAGCTCTGGAAAAGTTTGAGGTGTATGTAATTGGATCACCTTACCCAGTGATAGTTTATACAGATCATAATCCACTTCAGTTTGTTCATAATATGAGAAATAAGAATCAAAGACTGTTATGGTGGTCATTAGCTCTTCAACCCTATATTATAGAAATCAAACATAAAGGGCTGTGATAATATAATTGCCGACACTCTATCTCGTGTTGAGTAAAAAAGTTTAGTCAGAGCTTAAACTTTTAAATTAAAGGGGGAGATGTTACGAGTGAGAGTTCCATGGTTGGTTGTGGATTCGCAACGTGAATGTCTTTTGTTTGTGACGTCATTTCTGCCCGCTTCCATTCCCTTTGTTTACCGCCAGTATGGGGCCGGCAGTGATAAGTTAAGTACAGAGTATCTCCTTTCTTACTGTACAATATGTTTCTAGTGGTATAACGTGTAAACCTTGCTCGACTTTTATAACACCAAGTAAAGTATTATTTGTGAAAGATTATTGTTAATCATATTTTAGAGTTCCATGGAAAATAACTTACTTGTTTATGAGGTTTCGTGTGGTGGATAGACCACGTTGTTCTTGGTAGTTTCTAGACTAAATAAGTCTTTACTTTTATGTTCATTATTTTGTCACTCGGTTGAGTCATTTATTTGATCAGATTTAATTTGTATTTGTTTATTTTTGTACATACTGATATATTTGTTTTATTGTTTGTTTGATAATATATTCTGTAATTAAAACTACTGCATGTATTTCAATATACCCCATAGTAATGAGGTTATGATTTTGGTGGGATCTATTCCTTGGACCTGTAATACAAAGAGAAGTTGAATTTGTGATTTTCTTACACCCTAAGATATATATATATATATATATATATATATATATATATATATATATATATATATATATATATATATATATATATATATATATATATATATATATATATATATATATATATATATATTATATAATTTTTCAGAAAATTAGATCATAGAAAATGGGAAATTCTGACAGAAAACGGGACTTTTTTTAACAAAGTTTTTTATCATAGAAAATGGGAAATATCTACTTTTCAGGAAAGTAGATCACAGAATTTTTCGAAAATTAGATTGTCATAGAAAAGGGAAATTTTATTATAGAAAACGGGAATTTTTTATCATAGAAAATTGGAAATATCTACTTTCTGAGAAAGTTGGTTATCTACTTTCCCAAAAGGTAGATTTTCTACTTTAAGGGAAAGTAGATTATCGACTTTTTGGGGAAGCAGATTGTCGATTTTTTGGGAAATATGACCTAATTTTGCGAAGTAGATTATCATAGAAAACGGGAAATTTGTATCATAAAAAATGGGAAATATCTACTTTCCGGGAAAGTTGGTTATCTACTTTCCGGAAAAGTAGATTATCTACTTTTCGGGAAAGTAGATTATCGATTTTTCGGGAAAGTAGATTGTCGATTTTTGGGGAAATATTACCTAATTTTGCGAAGTAGATTATCATAGAAAACGGGAAATTTGTATCATAAAAAATGGGAAATATCTACTTTCCGGGAAAGTTGGTTATCTACTTTCCGGAAAAGTAGATTATCTACTTTTCGGGAAAGTAGATTATCGATTTTTCGGGAAAGTAGATTGTCGATTTTTGGGGAAATATTACCTAATTTTGCGAAGTAGATTATCATAGAAAACGGGAAATTTGTATCATAAAAAATGGGAAATATCTACTTTCCGGGAAAGTTGGTTATCTACTTTCCGGAAAAGTAGATTATCTACTTTTCGGGAAAGTAGATTATCGACTTTTTGGGGAAGCAGATTGTCGATTTTTTGGGAAAAATGACCTAATTTTGCGAAGTAGATTATCATAGAAAACGGGAAATTTGTATCATAAAAAATGGGAAATATCTACTTTCCGGGAAAGTTGGTTATCTACTTTCCGGAAAAGTAGATTATCTACTTTTCGGGAAAGTAGATTATCGACTTTTCGGGAAAGTAGATTGTCGAATTTTTGGGGAAATATTACCTAATTTTGCGAAGTAGATTATCATAGAAAACGGGAAATTTGTATCATAAAAAATGGGAAATATCTACTTTCCGGGAAAGTTGGTTATCTACTTTCCGGAAAAGTAGATTATCTACTTTTCGGGAAAGTAGATTATCGACTTTTTGGGGAAGCAGATTATCGATTTTTTGGGAAAAATGACCTAATTTTGTGAAGTAGATTATCATAGAAAACGGGAAATTTGTATCATAAAAAATGGGAAATATCTACTTTCTGGGAAAGTTGGTTATCTACTTTCCGGAAAAGTAGATTTTCTACTTTTCGGGAAAGTAGATTATCGATTTTTCGGGAAAGTAGATTGTCGATTTTTGGGGAAATATTACCTAATTTTGTGAAGTAGATTATCATAGAAAACGGGAAATTTGTATCATAAAAAATGGAAAATATCTACTTTCCGGGAAAGTTGGTTATCTACTTTCCGGAAAAGTAGATTATCTACTTTTCGGGAAAGTAGATTATCGACTTTTTGGGGAAGCAGATTGTCGATTTTTTGGGAAATATGACCTAATTTTGCGAAGTAGATTATCATAGAAAACGGGAAATTTGTATCATAAAAAATGGGAAATATCTACTTTCCGGGAAAGTTGGTTATCTACTTTCCGAAAAAGTAGATTATCTACTTTTCGGAAAAGTAGATTATCGATTTTTCGGGAAAGTAGATTGTCGATTTTTGGGGAAATATTACCTAATTTTGCGAAGTAGATTATCATAGAAAACGGGAAATTTGTATCATAAAAAATGGGAAATATCTACTTTCCGCGAAAGTTGGTTATTCATTTTCCGAAAGTAGATTATCTTACTTTTTCGAAAGTAGATTACTATTCTTTTGGGGAAGCAGATTGTCGATTTTTTGGGAAATGAACTTAATTTTTATGAAGTAGATTATCATAGAAACGGGAAATTTGTATCATAAAAAATGGAAATATCTACTTTCCGGAAAGTTGGTTATCTACTTTCTGGAAAAGTAGATTATCTACTTTTCGGGAAAGTAGATTATCGATTTTTCGGGAAAGTAGATTGTCGATTTTTGGGGAAATATTACCTAATTTTGCGAAGTAGATTATCATAGAAAACGGGAAATTTGTATCATAAAAAATGGGAAATATCTACTTTCCGGGAAAGTTGGTTATCTACTTTCCGGAAAAGTAGATTATCTACTTTTCGAGAAAGTAGATTATCGACTTTTTGGGGAAGCAGATTGTCGATTTTTTGGGAAATATGACCTAATTTTGCGAAGTAGATTATCATAGAAAACGGGAAATTTGTGTCATAAAAAATGGGAAATATCTACTTTCCGGGAAAGTTGGTTATCTACTTTCCGGAAAAGTAGATTATCTACTTTTCGGGAAAGTAGATTATCGACTTCTTGGGGAAGCAGATTATCGATTTTTTGGGAAAAATGACCTAATTTTGTGAAGTAGATTTTCATAGAAAACGGGAAATTTGTATCATAAAAAATGGGAAATATCTACTTTTTGGGAAAGTTGGTTATCTACTTTCCGGAAAAGTAGATTTTCTACTTTTCGGGAAAGTAGATTATCGATTTTTCGGGAAAGTAGATTGTCGATTTTTGGGGAAATATTACCTAATTTTGTTAAGTAGATTATCATAGAAAACGGGAAATTTGTATCATAAAAAATGGGAAATATCTACTTTCCGAAAGTTGGTTATCTATCGGAAGCAGATTTATCTACTTTTCGAAAGTAGATTATCGATTTTTCGGGAAAGAGATTGGTCGATTTTGGGAAATATTACCAATTTTATGGAAGTAGATTATCATAGAAACGGAAATTTGTATCATAAAAATGGGAAAATATCTACTTTCCGGGAAAGTTGGTTATTCATTTTCCGAAAAGTAGATTATCTACTTTTCGGGAAAGTAGATATCGACTTTGGGGGCAGGATTGTCGATTTTTGGGAAAATGACCCACTTTGCGGAAGTAGAACAGAAAACGGGAAATTTGTATCATAAAAATGGAAATATCTACTTTCCGGGAAAGTTATTATTCATTTTCTGAAAAGTAGATTATCTACTTTTTCGAAAGTAGATTATCGGATTTTTTCGGGAAGTAGATTGCCGATTTTTGGGGAAATATTACCTAATTTTGTTAAGTAGATTATCATAGAAAAACGGGAAAATTTGTATCATAAAAATGGGAAATATCTACTTTCCGGGAAAGTTATTATCTACTTCGAAAAGTATTATCTACTTTTTCGGGAAAGTAGATTATCGATTTTCGGAAAGTGATTGTCGATTTTTGGGGGAAATATTACCTAATTTTGCGAAGTAGATTATCAGAAACGGAAATTTGTATCATAAAAATGGGAAATATCTACTTTCCGGGAAATATTATCTACTTTCCGAAAAGTAGATTATCTACTTTTCGGGAAAGCAGATCGACTTTTTGGTGGTACAGATTAACGATTTTGGGAAAAATGACCTAATTTTGTGAAGTAGATTATCAGAAAACGGGAAAATTGCATCATAAACACGGGTAATATTTCCCCTGAAAATCGAGGTCCATTTTCCTGAAAAGTAGT